>NC_051155.1:172169459-172206959 GCF_013339745.2 Dermacentor silvarum
CATAGCGTTGCCATTACGTGTGATAAATTTAATCTTGGTGGCATTTGTAGTTATGCCTGGGCATCGGGCAAAATATCGCGTCGCTCGTAAAACACAATTATAACGCTTCGGAGTGCTGTCCTACGTAATTTGTCGCAAAGGTTAATATAATTCCACACAATTTAAACTTTTCCTATATATCACCCATGATGTGTCCCTTATTTTCGCCAAATACAAGCATGCTGCTTTGTTTAGATTACCGAGGGCATCCTGAGAAACCAACGGCGAATCTCGTATAATGAATGACAATTGGAAAAGAACGAGTGTTAGATAAGTATTTGCAAAACTAATAATTAAGTTACAACAGCTAAAATGTTGCGACTCATTGTACTTCTTGTTCCCCGCTTATCTAACAAGTATAAATTTTGTGTAACGCAGGGATTTCTTGAGGACATTGAAAAACGTAGCTGATAACGGTAGCATGACACATTACAGCAAGTTGCTGAAGAAATTATTTGGAAAAACTTTATTTCACTACACACATTTCACTTCGCAAACATAAGTTACATAAGTCGGTCCAATTAAACTGGTAAGGTTTCATTGTGGTCGCATTTGTAGTTATACCAGGGCTTCGTAATACATTTTGTGCCACTCATTCATATACCCTTAGGAGGGCTTGAATACACATCTTACTGCACAAGCCGTAACTACCCGAAACACGTGACATCTTGCCTACGCATAATCCACAACGTGCCTCTTATTTTCGTGAAATATGAATTTTATGTAACATAGGGTTATTTAAGGACGATTGGAAACGTAGCGTACGTTGGCCATACAATGCTTTCGAGCACTTGTTAATGTAATTTTTTTCCAAAGAGTATTTGATCCATAGGTTTCCCACGTAAATTTCTTATAGCGTTTTCCCCATGTTCGTTAAACTAGAACTCGATGGATTTTGTAGTTCAGCCAGTGTGGCGGGCTAAATTTTTGTCGCTCCTAAACCACTCTCATAAAACTCCAGAACACTTGTATAGGTAATTTATTGCAGAGGTCAAAATAATTCTACACACTTTGAATTTTACCTACATATTACCTATAGCGTGTCCCTTGTTCTTGAGAAATATAAACAAGGTGCCTTGTTTAGTTCACCGAGGACACCGCAGAAACCAACAGCGAAAGTTCGAACCCCTTATGACGCATGAAAATAGGGGGAAAACGAGAATCCAGTAATTAACGTTAACACTGCTAATTAAGCCCGGAACGTGAATGTTTCATCACAATATAAACTTAACATTTCCTTCTTTTTCACCAAGCTCTAAGTTGGTGTCTTGAACAGCTGTTTCAGGACTATGGGAAACATTGCGGTTAATGACTGTGTGATATCCTGGAACATTCCAATAACTTTCTACAAAGACTGTCATTACTGTCATTACCCTACACAGACTAAACATTTACTGCTCCACACTTATAACATGATTTTTTACTTCAACGAAATATAAACACCATCCCTCGCATATTTCACCAGGGAGGCCTGGGAAAAGCAACTATATTCCTCGTATAAAGCATAAAAATATGAAGACAACTATTCAGTAATTACTTTGAAAGCACATAATTGACGTACAAACGCCAAACTTCTGAGTCATGTGACTCATGAAGTGGCCCCTACTTTCTGTAAATATGAAATCTCTTCCGTTCTTTGGTCTTCCTAGAAAAGCAGGGAACCTTCTTAAGCGTTTCATATTTAACGCTTCTAAATGGGCCGAAAACGATTGTTTAGCAATATTTCTTTAACCCTAATTAGCACACGCTTTAACATTTCAGTACGTCTTGACCATAATATTTTTCATGGTTCCTTAAAATATAAAGTGCACGAGTGTTTTAGTTTTCTCAGAAAACCATGAAAACTGGAATATAAAGTTTTTTCGTGCTTCTTGTCTCATAACAGCTTCGCTGTAAGAGAATACAGGGAAGCCACTGGTGTAAAATAGGAACTTTATTGCTAACTTCAGCAGATGTCTCTCTTTGTTTCCGTACGCAGGCGTGCATCTGGCGATCAAATGGCTGATCTCTTGTATTCCTATAAGTGTGTGACGATTTCTTGATCCCCCTTCACGGGCTCTCCGTTCGATTTGTCGCCCCTGCAAAGAAACCAAAATGACATTGAATGATTCGTTTATTCTCTTCCTTTTATTTGACGTAATAATAACAATAGCAAAATAAATGTTCAGTGCACTCAGCAAGTAGGTGTCATGCTGCTTCACACTGACTAGACTCTGAAATAGGTCCTCTTCATGAACGACGAAAGAGATTCTTTAATAATTAGAACGCACAGCACTGTCTGTTTTCACGTAGGTCTGGCCGTCGCGGCGGAGAAGAGGCTACATATTGTTCATCATCTGATCTTTTTTGTGAATAACTAATGTAATACAACTTCGTTTGTAAAAACTCAGGGTTGTCGCTGCAGTGTACGCAGAGATTGATTCCACTTAGTCACCGTTTCAGAACTTAATCAGCGCCTTATCGCCAAGAAAAAAAAATAGTGTTTTATTTGTGCACTATATGTATATGCCGCAGTTGAATTCGGCATGTTCCTTTTAAGTGCGTAGCACTTTAGGGGCCCAGGCTGTCGGCGTCTAATGTGATGTCATGTCGTCATGGTCCCGTGCAAAAACAAGATGACAAACAAGGGTCAAAACAAGTGCAGAATTGATCAAAACCGGTTCAAAATAAACGAACACGATTCAGAATAATTTAAAAGACAGTAATAATCAAGCACTAAGCGCATTAATTAGCAGAAACTCGTGAAAATCACTTCCGAAACGCCAGTCTGGTACCTGCGCAACGTGAGAGAGGTCGCCACCACCCCACAAGCGATCGATTCCTCCTCACTTGTGTAAGAATAGCACAAGAATAACATAAGGGAAACACCGGCGCATCACTGCTTTGCACTTCTCCGGGTTCCACGTTAGCGGAGCTGCATTAGCGCAGGATTTGAACTACACAAGCGCATAATTTGAGTAGGGTTGTAGCTAGATTAAGCGCAGGATTTGAGCAGGGTTTGAACTACACAAGCGCAGGATTTTTTTCACCTCCTCTAGCCTTCTATCTGCCGTAGCGAAGGCATCGCCACAACCGCGTCCCAGATTGCACCACTGTCTCTAGCATACATACTTCACTTTATAGCTTCGCAAAACTGATGGGCTCTTACATTTTTTTCTTATTTTTGATAATACACCCCTGACTCTTCTCGTCACTGATGATCGACCATGCTATGCAAAATTTCGTGGAGTGAAGTATTGATCTGCTGCTGGTCACCGCCATTATTATAACGACATAGGCTAGATGTGATGCTGATAGCCTTTAGGTATACTCTCCTTCATTACGACGATAGCCGCGTGTCTACATGCATGTTACATTCCAAGCCACCTGGTAACTTCAGCATAGGACTGATGAACATTGACAATACGTACGAAATCCTCATACTGGCAAGGTCAAATAAACGGGACGAGTGACTGGCGAACTTTACGCGCAAGCCAGCGAAAACAACCATCCTAAATCTTCTTATCACATGCACAACTGGTCACCCTGAAAGAGAGCCCGTTCGGCGAAAAGACGGCGAAAATTGTGACTTGACATCATCATTTCGTCTGCCATGGTTTCAGAGCGATATGAATTGAGAGGTTTATTCAATTACTTATAAGGTCCGTCGTACTTTTTTTTTCTATGCAGAGAATTCTGACAGAGTCTCAAAAATTTTCGTAGAATCTCCTCAGGGAGTTATCTGAATGTTGCGGAAGCATTTCCTACCAACGACGTGGTGTTGACTCAACACTGCTGGTAATCACCTAGCAATCCTAGCCCTGCTCAGTGGCTGCGGTCGTCTTGACGCCATTATGGTAAATGCGACAGCGCTGAGGCGACACCAATTGCTGCGGAAGGCGACGCAACGGGAACTGATGAGGCAAGCAAACTACTACAGTGGCGACGCCAGGTGCGCTGATGACGTTCCGATCCGAAGCCACGGCTGCTCCACAGTTCTGGCTTACGAAAGGTGTGCCTAGTGCGCGCCTGATTGCACACGTCACGTGGTCACAGGGACGCTGCTCGCGCGTTCATCGTCGTCTTCTGCCACAGCTGGCGAAAACATTGCTGCTGGCTCTATCTTGAAAGCGATCGTCTTACGCGAAGGACGGACGCACGGACAGTTTTCTCGTTGGGTAACCATCGAACTGCTTACGTATTTAAAAGGACTATATACGACCAAGTGGACCTGGCTTAGTTTCTGCCCTAAGCGTTTAATTAAAAATGAAAGCTGCATCGGTAGTCGCGCACTCGCCTTTCCTTGTCTTGCCGGTCGGGTAACCTGGTGACGAGTACGGGGCAGAAGCAGAGCCCCTGGTCCTTTGCGAACTCCTCGCCGTCCTCGATAGTCTGCGGCAGTGGTTCGTGCACCGTGTCCGGCACAAAGAAGAGCAGCAGCGCAGCCAGCAGCGACAACACGCCCATCACGAGCAGCGGCAGGTACCGGTCATACTCCACCTGCATTGCGCGAAGCGTGATACCGAAAACTGGGATCATCGAAGGTTTCGCTCGTACGGTGACATGATCCTCATGACAGCCTAGTGGTGATTCCCACTTCGTTTAAACATTTCAATGGAAAAAAGATATCTTGTTGAAGTTTTTGGTTTATCTTGATTTAAATATCATGCACTGCCGTCTCTGTTGCATTACCTATGAAGTCTCTACGCGTCAAGAAATGTATGTAACATCTGGCACAACAGAAAGCCTCAATGGCTTTCTGCCGAGGCTTTTGCGAATTAACTCAAAATATGTCAGGAAATGCATTGATGTTATAATTTAAACTTAACAGCACTGGAATTTCTACACTGTTGCGCAATGTTGACTGGATCATTATTGGATTTGGCCAGAGATTTCGAGACCGTATTCCATGAAACTGTTGTTAAGCACGTGATTTTTGCTAAACTTATGATATGACTTATTACTGCTCAGCTTCAGTTCTGCACTTGAGACATGTGCCCTTAAAATGAAACTCGGCACCTCCTATCAAATACATAGGAAAAGAAAGATCGTTTTTCTTGGAAATCATAGCACTGAGTGTGATGGTGTTTGTTACATTTAAAGGAAAAGGTTAAAATATAACCGCTATCGGATGGTGATTCTTATTGCAATAGCAATTATATGGACACTCCACGCGCATTTCTGCGCCGCCGCCGTCGCCGCCGTGGCCGTCGCCGTGATGTTCCGTATAAAGTCCAAACACGATAACATCGTCGCGGCATGCCGTACGCTGTATGTGCGAGTGAAAGCATGCCAGGGTCAGCCGACGATCGCGGCTCAATCTCGCGCGCGCGAGCGCGGAAGGCGGTGCGGAACGGGTGGAAGCTTGCCGTCTTCTGCTGCGCGCGAGGCACGGGGAAGAGGCGAGGGAGGTGGGGCGTTCTACTCCTGCGGCTGCTGCCTACGGCACGGCCGTGCGGGCGCCGTATCTTGAAAGCGATCGGAGACGTGGACAAAATGCGCGCCCCCGCGGGCCTTATCTTCGAAGCAATCTGCGATATGTAAAAAGTACGCGGAGTGCTGGTAGCTTCGTATGTGCTGTGCTTTCGACGTTTAGTTTGCGTTGAAGTGAGACAGCACGAAGGTTAATTTGCTCGTCGCTGCTGCCGCGCTTCCTCACTCCAGCGTTTTGACAGCGAATTTCCGCGGTCATCTAGTGAGATGTGTTCATGTTTACCTCTGCGCGTGTGACACCGTGCTTGTTAATTTAGTTAGTAAGCGAATATTTGCAAATTTATACGGCCTATAAAACTAATATCCTTACTTCATACAGTTGTCTGCTAATTTGCTATCGCTATCGATGCTTCTCCTTTGGGGCAAAACTGCAA
This sequence comes from Dermacentor silvarum, assembly GCF_013339745.2. Lineage (NCBI taxonomy): Eukaryota > Metazoa > Arthropoda > Arachnida > Ixodida > Ixodidae > Dermacentor > Dermacentor silvarum. Next base: position 172,175,345 of record NC_051155.1, read on the forward strand.
CTTTTTTTTTTCACTTAGGCCCGCGACTTGTTTATAAAAATTGCAAAACATCAGGAAACGAAGCTATCAAGTTTATAACTCTCTAGCTCAGCAATGCCAAAACGATATGACAGTTCTGCAAACTGAATTTAATAATACGTCTAAAGCGGACAAAATTGTTATATTATACAGCCTTCAGAAACATACTGCTAATTTGTGAATAGGACATTTCGTAAAACTGTTGTAAACATTAGAACAAATCCCCGTAAGCTGTAAGTTAATACACCAAATCTGTCCGCTTTAGGTTCTCCAACGGATGCATATTACAGAAATGCGATATCTGTTCTTGGTGCATAGCTAAGAATTTGTAAAGTTCGTGTTCCTATTTTCTTCAAGCTCGCGAACTTCTGACAATTTTCAATAAACATTCAGACCCTTAATCAAGATTCCACTTTCTGCAGTCACAAGAATTAAACTTTTCCTCTCAAATGCAACAAATTTCATTAAAATTGGTTCAGGGGTTATCCCAGAAGGACATTTCTGCGTTTTACATGAATTTGCATAGGCAGCATCGTAGTTGCGCCCGAGCTAAAACTTCCTGTTAAGGGATTAATTAAAGATAACGAGTAAAACGTTGTTTTTAGCTAAAATCACATTGCGATTTATTGAGCAAGTAATACATATGCAGGTAATCCAGCGAATGTGACAGAATCATGCTCAGGAATTTTGAATATTGCCACTTCGGCTATCTGGCACACTTCACCGCAGCGCACCAGCGTAACTTAATGAGCAGCATTTAAAAGAAAAGGTTATATTTCAGAAGAATGTCCAAGTTTCAACAAGGTTCAGTTAGCAATATTGACAGGGTACGCCCTTTTTTTTTTTTTTTTGACATGTGTATTTACGGCACTTAGTCGTAACGTATTTGCTGCGATATTGCAGTATTTTGGTCGGGATTAAAACACTACTGTTACGCAGCAGGAAAGTTACAAAAAATATTTGGATGACGCTTAAGCTTCGCCTTTTAAGAGTGGAACGCGGTGCAATCAAAGATTCTTGAATGCTTGTCAGGCTTCCGGGCAACTGCAGCTCTCTTTTTTCTCCATCTTCGCCTCTGCGCGCCGCTGCCGTTTTACGCTGCCGAGGAGCGAACCCCATCTAGATGGTGCTTTTGGACGTTGTCTACCCGGGCGCGCTGCTGTTGGTATGGTAAACATGCTGGAAAAGGGGTTTGTGTTTGAGTTTCCTCGTAACAGAATTATGTTTTCTCGTACGTTCAAATTGCAATACAACGCTATCATGTCTGTGGGTTGTGGTTAAGTCGTACTTCACGATTTTTCTGACGGATTTTACTTTGAGAAATTTAATTTTTGTTCACTAGCGCCTTGCGCCACGCGGAGGTCCTGCGCCGTCGGGGTGGTTCGGGATGATTTTCTCAGCCACCGACGCCGGATTTTCTGCGACACGGGACCCTTAACACTGTCGCGTTATTAAGAGCCGTCAATACGCGCTTTATTGGAAGGGCGTATGCTCTCAATGTTGCAAACTGAAAGTTGCTGAAATTCGGGTGGCCTTTCGAAATATGACTTTTAAAAGTGCTGCTCATTGAGTTACGCCGGTGCATTGCTGTGAAGGTCGACAAGTACAAAGCAGGGGCAATGTCCAAATTCCTGCGTAAGTTGCGAATAAGTCTTGCTGTCATTAAAGACAGAGGAACATACATACAGGAAGGTTTAATACCCGCTGGATACCATGAGCTGGGTAAACAAACTCACCTAGTATATAATGCCCTCTGGACTGTTGTGAGCTCACGATAGCACAACCTCGAGACAACTAGGGACAGCGCACACCTGCGCGCTACAGTCCAGGCACAAAGAGTTCTCGCTTCCCGGTGGAAAGCGTGTTCGCACTACCAATCCCTAGCATGAGAAAATGATGTCCAGCATACGAATACGCCAATATGACAGTCATTAACTGGGCGCACTGCTATACCGTGGTTCATCCAGCATGAGCAAACCAAATGTATAGATTATTTTCCTGTTGTAACGCATGATCGGCTGGCACCAGAAAAGATTTAATGCGTAGGGCCTCGGATGTTGTAAAATGTGAGGAGTTAGCGCGTCGGGTACGCCCGCTGCGGGACCCATGATCGTCCACTCGTCTCACCAAGTAAGCGACGTCCGCACCCAGACAGCTGCCGATGTCGCCGAAGAGCCGCTTGATGAGCACTCCCCGACCTCGTATCTCGGTGGGGAAGATCTCGGAGGCCAGCTGGTACGTGATATTGTAGCCGCCCGCGTAGCAGACGATCGTGATCACAGCCATGATTAGTGTGGCTGCCGACGAGTCTGCGCCCGTAAGAAGTGACATAAAGGTAAGATAAACTAGGCAACACGCGAGTGAACTGTTCTCTCGTGCATGCGTAAAGAAAAGCTGCTACGCACTGAACTTTCGTGGGATTAAACGATAATGTACACTGCATTCTTACTAACCGTCTCGGCGGTGCTGTGGTTATATCGACAAGGGGAATAACACTACGTATGGTTGGAGACTTCGCATGTCACGACATCTACGGATGCAGAACTCACGGCTCTGCACGGTGCACTTAATTTTATAATTACAAAGAGACTCGGTAAATGGATCGTCTTTTGCGACTCAAAGGCGGCTTTACAATGTATGCAGTCGGTTCTTCTGCAAGGAGCTCACGATCAGTTGACGTGCTAAATCGTGAGCACGTCAAGCATGTCAAGAAAATGCCATAAAATTTATTTCCAGGGGTTACCTGGCCATTTCACTGTGTACTCTCATTTGCACAGTGAAATACCCCAAATAGAAGTGCAGCAATTACACGAACTAAACCCTTCGCTGCAACTCTGGCCGTCCTCCAGACTACAGCGACGTGAGGCGTCACTTATGTGTCGGTTGTGGTTAGAAGTTACCTTCACGAAGACTTGCACACACTTCATTGGTTAACTAACAGCGCTGTGTGCGATGTCTGCGGCTTCGAAGAGAGTGCCAACCACTTTTTCTTCCCCCGTCCTCAATGTGATTTGGAAAGACAATTTCCAGCGAATTGAGACGCTACTGGAACATCGTCCCCACAAATTATCGTCCCAGAAGGCAGTGAAGGCATTTTCTAGCACTTTCAAGAAGTGTCCGTACAGCTTCAAGAAGCCAATAAGTAGTGGACGTACCTGTTCTGAGCAGGGCCATGACTAGGGAGATGATGCCCCCGACGAACATAAAGGCCACGTTGGGCCACCGCCGCCCTAGCCTATCGAGGGCCAGGATGGTGAAGAGGTTGACGGGAAGCTCGAACGCGATGGCCGTCGAGTACGTGCCGTACACGTTCAAGCCGAGGTGGCTCAGCTCCAGTGTGTTGGCGTTGTAGACAAGACAGATGAGGAACCTGCATCACGTTTCCAGTCACCGAAAAGGACACGAGTGCCCAGCGATTGGCTCGCCCAACCGGGTGCATTTAGAGCAGTGCATCTGGACTGGGTTATTTTCAGCCGAGTGTGCTGGGTGCTTCAATTGTGACTGTATTCAACTACGCCGGTAGTGATATGAGTCGGTTTTCAAGCGATAGCGTTTGTTGGCTCTTCCTCCCGCTTAGGTGTATGTGTACTGCTGTCCGTTTATGGGAGGAGAGTCAACTTGGGCAACTAGGTATGTGCTGGCCGCTCGCTGCCTTGCCGATAATACAACATGAGCCACTGGTGTGTGCCCGAATAGACAAATTGCTGCCGGCTGCTGTCTGGCCTAGAAGACTACTTGGGTCACTGCGTGTGTGCCACTGGATATGCGCCCGAACGTACTAGTTCGGCACCGCGTATGTAGTATTCATATGTGCCCAATCTAGGCCAGTCCCCCCTAATGGATGTGCTAAGGGGACACAAGGAGTATGTAACCTTAAATATGTACATCTACCTTAAAAATTCACTACCACAAAAGACACCCCAAGAGGGCACCTATATACTTAGAAGTCTCATCTCACCTACTGAGTCGGATGGCCTCCGGGCGTTGGTTTCATGGCCCCCCTTTTAATTCACTCCTTCTACAGAGTGCATGATCAAAGTTAAGTTGACAGATTTTTTTTTTTTTTTTAGTTTGGCGCTGAGGCGCACGTGAGGACCACCTCTACAGTATGGTTATGTGGCGAGGGGGACACAAATAAGATGATAATTATCGCTGTTAGCCGTGCAATTAACAAAAATTTAATAATTAACTTTTCACTGGTTGCAGTAAGCAGGCACGTTTGTATTGAAAAGTTAGAGGCAGTTGTGTTTCTACAGAGTTCCACTTGGCAGAATTCTTCTAGTGTATACGTGCTTTGAGATATCGAACTGCGAAGTTTAATTGCCGTTCGCATGATTACGCATGCAAGACAGTGAGGACCGGCGCAAAGCTCCTCCCTTATGTGACGCGCCTTTCGCGTACGGCGTTTAGTCTGAGAAATGGGAAAGAGGCGCAGGCGAAAGTGATAACTGCCCCCTTCCACTCTCGGCTGGCGTAAACGCAAAGCGCACAAGTCGGAACCGCTATCAAACACGGAACCGCGCAGCCTGTAACGATGGTAGCTTCTGTTATATATCCTGAGTTATACCGAGTCGTGTATTGTGCCTTTATCACGGACTCTGGCCTGGTTTCCCTCATGCACGAGATGGAGACCAACCCAGGCCTGGAGGCCAATACCACCACCGATTCATTGTCAACAAAGATTACCTTCACTGAGCTGTTCGCTTGGTAGTCGTGAGGGTAAAGTGCGAGCTTAAGAACGTTGAGGTGAATACAAGTTCGGGCCGCCTTACCATCCGCCGAACAGCACCAGAGTATTCCTCCGAAGGCGCGGTGTCGCCACCATAGCAAGGGTGTCCTTCCAGAAGCTCCTTTTCGGCTCGGACTGTGCCACCTCCGTCGTCTTTATCTGCGGTTTCAAATGGTTGCAAAACCACATTTATGATCAGCGTAAAATTTATTTACTGTTGCCTTCAACAACTTTCTCGTACTTTTTTTTTTTTTTTTTTTTTGCTTCGGTGTCTACTAATGCTTCCACCGACTAGAAACGAGACACAATCGACCATGCAATTGAGGTGCGCAACAACTGCGATGGAAATATCTCCTCGGTGCTTTCCTGTATCGTATTCATTAGTTGCATTTAGAGATTTCTCTGAGACATTCCTGATTACGAAATCCCGTGCAGTTAGCTCTGTTTTGAGATTAACTTGAAATGTTTGCCTGATTGCACTATGCGAAGTGCAATCCAATTTAACGTGAGCTGCTCACTAGGACTGTATAAAAGGAAATGCAGCTGGCGAGTATAAAGATGCGGAGGTGATCCAACACGGACTTTCATGGATCGAGGCGTGCTGTTATTATGCGACGCTTAGACTGCTATTATACTATGTGCTAAAAAGAGTGCGAACAGTCACTCCGTTTTAGACTATCTCTTTTTAGACATTTTACCCCAGTTATACTGCACTTTCGCTGCAGTATAAGCGGCGCCGGACCGCTGCATGCGACGACACAACTGTGCCACCGGAAGAGGCGAGAAGCACCATAAGGGAAACAGTGCCCACAATGACCACATACGGTTTTGAAATTTGAAAGCATTCGTAAGCTTAACTGACCGTCTGGCTGGTAGAACTGAAGAACATTTGTGTCGGACTCATAGTATACTGTATACTGTATGCCTAGGCTGCGAAGAAGAAAAAAATAGAGAGGCACCTCTGGTCCCCTTGCTATTGCTCTCGACTGTGCCTTAGGGCTTACGCTTTGAGCTACAACGTGTACTCGGACCGTAGACTATCTGCCACCCCTGCGTCCAGCGTTACGAAGGCGCTCTTAACTTTTCTGACTCATTGGTCGCGACAAGATACTTTAATATTGTATGTGTGTGTTGGGTGTGTTATGTGTGTCAAGTGCCGTGTGTCTTGTGTGTATCATTTCATTTATCACCGCATTCATCTGGAGCAGCAGGCTAGGCGTGCCTCCAGGCAAACATCTCCAGCTTTCGTTAAGAGCCGCCCTTTCATGAGCACTAACCGATATCAATCCGTGATTGCAACATGTGTCATTAATTAACGAATTACGAAGTGAATATTATTAATTACATACTTAATCAGGTCATTTTCGCAAAATTTCTCGTCTCCCGATATGTATCGCCAAAGGAAACTCTTGTATCTCTACTGTGCTGTTTTTAGCCATTAATTCGACCCTTCGTAGACCATGCCCGGCATCTCCGACCCTGGTCTAGATTGTTGATGTGATGTGGTCGGTGTTTTTGTCTGCCTCTTTATGGGCCTATTCGTCGTCGTCCTAGTCTTGTTAGCCCTTTCCGTAATTATATAATAGCTAGGAACCAACTACCCCTCAACAAGGTTTTCGCAAGTGCTATTCTGCTATTAGTCTAGTGGAGCTCCGTGACACTAAGATATTGTAAAGATAAACGCGTGAATGCATACTTCGGTAGATTTCTCACTCGCCAGTGGGTTAGGAAACACGTCGGCAAACAACTACACTATTCATTCCGCGGGTTTTAATTGCAGCTGTATCACCGCTGACCTCAATGGCCCCACGCTGCAATGAAAGAACAAAAAAAAAAATGTGCGGCGTCTGTCGGAACGGTCATCTCCCTATCCCGTAACAGCTGCTCGCTCACAGGTCGTCTCACGCCGAGCAATAAAAAGAGGGTTGTCGAATGCACGACAATGCTCGCCTTTTTAGCGCTCGCTCACTTTCGCGATAGTTCATCGCGCTTTTTTTACTCTATCTATCTATCTATCTATCTATCTATCTATCTATCTATCTATCTATCTATCTATCTATCTATCTATCTATCTATCTATCTATCTATCTATCTATCTATCTTAGCGTTTCATAAATTGTTTTTATAGAGTATTGGATGACTCCGATGCTTAAACGTGCCTAAATAGGCCTTGCCGCGGCTCTCTGATCGCATGAGTGCGCTGATGCGAAAAGTGCTTGTTTCAGACTACAGTTTCAGAACTGCGTCCGTAACTGTTCGAACCAGGATAAACTTGTCGCCAAGGGATAACGTTCCCTACACCAATCTCTAACCATGCTTTAACCCTCCGCGCAAGGCACCCACTGTGCAGATAAGGACATGCACGCGAGTTCTTCGTGCCAGTATTATGGACATGCATGTACTGATACCTCACTCGCTGTTATATAGAATACCAAATTTTCAACAGTTGTTCCGTTCTCGAACGAATGATTTGTTATTTCCGAAAGGTCGTGCTTCAACTCAAAACGACGCTCACAAAGCTGTGCAAGGATTCTTAACCACGGGACTGGACCCTCGTCCGTAGTGTTCGTACTCTGTGTGTGATATATACGCATGTGTTGTGGCTACCTCTTCTTTCCCGCTTGTTTTTATATCTCCTGCCTATTCTCTTTATCTCTGGGTGGTGTTTATATATATATATATATATATATATATATGTTTGCATGATTAGTATTAATAATTATTATTATTATTATTAGTAGTAGTAGTAGTAGTAGTAGTAGTAGTAGTAGTAGTAGTAGTAGTAGTAGTAGTAGTAGTAGTAGTAGTAGTAGTAGTATTATAGTCATAATAGTAAATGTGTCGCGCAACGACGAGCGAAGAATATCGATGAGGCAGACCTGTGCTATTTGTGGGAAAGGCAACTGCTGATTGACCAATTATTTAATTTTTGTATGGTCTCGGAAACGTTAGCGAAGTTTTTATTACCGCTATAGAACGGAGTAGCCACTCTAGCTACCATAAGCGTTAATCAGGCGGCTAGCCTGCTTGGGCGAGGCCGGTTCACCTGGTAACAGCTGCTGCTGGCGGATCGTTCTTTTATTCTTTTTTTTTTTTTTTTTGCGCGGAACACATCAAATCGCATATTATCGCATATCGCGCGGTGCTAGCGTGTTCCGGCGTTTCGCTCAGGTGCTCTCTGACATGTGCCACGGAACACATCTCAACAACATTAAACAGCTAAAATTATTATATATTGGATCGTTTTATGTCGCCGCTAAAGTACTGCGCGCTATGTGAAAGCTTGGTAACGCTTTCAAGGTCATTTATTAAAGTACTCTCTTCTCGTGCGCATGCATATGGCGGAAATGCATTGCAGTCAACGACGTATATCGGTGTATAAAAGAGTAATCACTGCAAAAATTACCACTGATGCACTGGACGTGAATAAATAAAGCGAGTTTACGCGAAAATAGACTACTTTGGACGCTAATTGTTGTTGCTTTGGGCGGCTACCGGACAGCGATAAAAAGCATGACACCAGCCTAGGCCGCGATAACTCCATGCTGAGAAATTTCAAGATATTTGTGTCGGGAATCTCGGACGGGCGATAAAAAGAAATTCTCGTCTTCATAATAATTCAGAAATTCTATTCGATAGAACTATTTAAAATCAGAAATCCTCTCTACAAGACAGTAGATTATCCTATAACAGTTGCTGTTTTTTTTTTTTCTTGTTGTTGTCGTTGTCGTCGTTGTTGTTGTTGTTGTTTCCCACGTAATATGCTCACAGCCCAGCCAGAGAAGCCTGCTATCAGGGACTTGAGTAAAGCTTAAAGGTTAAATCGTTAAATGGGTGATTTAAACTGAGCGCCCAATGGGTGCCGGCGCCTCGCACTCTGGGCGCGACCGCCACCCTCCGACTTGGTTTTCATTCCCGGCTGCAGATGGCGGTACGAGCCGCGAAAGTTTGGCCTACCTGGACTCTCGATACTGAACCACGTCGCGAGAAGCGCGCGCTGCTACACGTGCTGCCAAACAGCCGCGCTTTCATACGCTGCAGCTGTTCGCGCGAACCCGTAGCGATCTATATTGGCAGAGTGACGTCCATACCTGGCGCGTGTGTTTTTATGTAACTCATATGCTAGCACATCTGGAGCTGGAATGTCTGGCTCACATATGAAGCAACGACGGCAGTTTCGACGTAAGTAAAGTGAGGCAGAAGAATTCGAGGTATGTCGCACATAATTGTCTGTGCGTCCACGCACAGACAATGCACAGATGTGTGACGCGCAGAGAGGCTCTGCATGCGACTGAAGGCATCCCGTGCGTCATCGAAGCGAATATTGCGGCCGAAATGTTAGTCTGTCCGCGTCGAACAGGAAAAGTATCACTTCGCGCGCCTCCGAGCTCTGCGAGCACGTGGAAGCGGGAAATCTGCGAAGGCACGTGCGCGGAATAAAGCCGGAACATGTAAAACGGCGCGTGTATTACCCAGAAAAAAAAATAGATATGGCAAAGAGCAGTGGATAGCAACGCTAATGCATATTCCAGTAGCTAACTTCTGGCAATGGAGGTGCCGCGCTGACCAGAATGTCAGACAAATGCTGTCGAAAATTTCACACTGCACGAAATGTAGTGACCTTCAAGAACACTGCAGTGCTTCACTCCATTTATTCGGAGCAAAAATACAGTATACTCATTACTCAGCACGTAAAAAGTGCGTACAGGTGATAGTGTGCGCATTGACATATATATATATATATATATATATTATATATATATATATATACATATATATATATAACGGAGGACCATTAGCGGTTACAGAATGGATACCACGACAAGGGAAGCGCAGTCGAGGTCGGCAGAAAACCAGATGGGATGATGTGGTGTGTGTGTGTGTGTGTGTGTGTGTGTGTGTGTGTGTGTGTGTGTGTGTGTGTGTGTGTGTGTGTGTGTGTGTGTGTGTGTGTGTGTGTGTGTGTGTGTGTGTGTGTGTGTGTGTGTGTGTGTGTGTGTGTGTGTGTGTGTGTGTGTGTGTGTGTGTGTGTGTGTGTGTGTGCAGGTGATAGCCTATCGGCTTGTGCGCGTTAAAATGGCCATACATGAACGTTCGTGACGCGAAGACTTTATTGCATTGCAGTGGTCAGGGCTCTAAGACGGCAACCACATGCGTGAAACGAAGTTCCGATGTGCTTTGGAAGTGGCGTCGTCCGTCACATATATAGTTGCGCCCTTTTCACAATGAGTCACAAGCCCGCTGGTTTCAAGGCCGCGAAGCACGTGCCATTTTGTTCTAGGATCTTTTTTTTTTTTTAATGATCACACCAAGCGCATTTATGCCGGTATTGTACTGAAGTCATCCCACGACGTAGCGCATAGAATGAGCGCACCGACGTCCGTAGACGCCACGCCCAAAATACACCGGAAGCGCTTTCTGTGTAGTTGCCGCTTTAGACGCACTGCTGTGCCAGCTGCCATCGCAACGTTCAGCGACGCGCGCGCACACAGGTGCGCATCTAATTATCATCGAAGAGAGAGAATGTAGGAAGGTCAGTTTAGTTTTGCGTATATTTGGCTATCTTTCCACACAAGGGAGAAATGGAAGACAGAGAAAGAGAGAACAGACAAGAATGTGTGGAATCCAGGTGCCGCTTGAGAAGGAACGGCGTAACATAGCGATTGTTCCACGCTGTAACTGCTGAAGCTTTCAGTCGTCCTGATCTATTAGCCGCCATGACAGTGTACTCCCATAACACACTGTTACCACCGCATCAATAAAAAATTACCCGCCTCACGATTTTAGGTAGTAAGTTGGAGTGCTTTGAGAGGGGGTTTACCCCTTTCCCCGCCGTACGAAACGGGAAAGAGGTAAGCGGAAAGAGAGAAGGAAATAAATGTGAGAGGGTGAACACTACGCGCATGCATGAGCACATTGCACGGTGTAACTGGCACATTGCGAGTCCTGTTGACATCGGAAACCACAACAGCCCTCGGCTTGGTTTCTCCACGCGAGGATGTTGGCCGTGATCCAGATAAGTTTGCCATTGAAGCGCGTACAGGGCTGAGAAAGTAAGTACGTGAGGTAGCGAGGGAACAGGCTAAAACGTTTCACGTCCCGCGAACGCATGACTATAGGTGCTGTCGCCGAAGCTTTATGGTATGCGTATACTATTTCTGTGTTGCGGAGGTTCCTGTCTATGGGCTACGAGGCCAAACGCAATGGCTTACCTGGAGTGTCTTGAAGTCATCCTCTGTGATCTCGCGCCGCCCATTGACCCTAGCGATCTTAGTGAGGGTACGAACGGCCTCGTCTCTCCGCCCTACTGTCAGGTGCCAGCTAGGAGACTCCGGCACGAACCTGCAGGGTGAGAGCGTCGGTAAAAAAAATATGGCGACTGAGCAGCTTTACATTTGCAGGCAAAAGTTCAAAATACGGAAACCGTGGCTGTGACATTAGTGGGGAATAAAATCGCAGCTACGGGGACGGGCTGCGAATTGAGCGCCTTTATGCACGGCCGTGTCTGTTCATATACACTAGTGTATAGGTATATATATATATATATATATATATATATATATATATATATATATAGAGAGAGAGAGAGAGAGAGAGAGCAAGCACGGCAAAACTCATAGACATAAGCGCAGGAGTGGGCCTCCAAAGCCACCGGCGTGTAGCAACGCGCTGCGCTGGAGGTAGGTGTGGTGGTCAAGGAGACGCACATTCGGCGTACTACCCTACACATGAATAGGATTAGGGGTGAAAATGAAAAAAAAGAATAAGGAGAGATATAACGACTGCGCGCAATACCGTACGGTTCCCCCTGCCTGTAGCAATATCAGTGTCTCAGTAAAATGCTCGTCATTTGGGCCGGGCGCATGTTTCAGCCCTGGCCGGTGTGATGGCTTTCTTCTTTCTTTTTTTTTTTTTTTTGTAGTGCACTGTATCAAGCGCGTAAACAAGTTCCCACGTTCCAAAGAACGCAGTGACCAAGCATAATCACCTATCAGTCGTAAGCAGAGCGCAAACGAATGAAGCCGACTTGGGGATAACAGAGGACGAGCAGTCGTCCTTTGTTGACAGATTGAATTGGCTTCCTTGATTCGGTAGATGGTAGGGCATGGCAATTCTTAGTTGGTGAAACGATTTGTCTGGTTAATTTCGATAACGTACGAGAATGTATCCTATTAAATAGGCTCGGGGTTCCCCGCACTTTACAACCTTCTTGGAGTGACAAGCGGCTCCTATCGCCTCACGAAACAGAACAATGACAGGTCTGCGATGCCCTTATAGATATCCGAGGCCGCACAGACTCTGCACAGAAGGAAGCAGCGTGTCGTTATCTCTGTCTGAAAAGACTGGGTAAGTCGTGGAACTAAGTTCGTGATTGGGATACTGGGTGGTAGTTATTCCCCTTGAACGAGTATTCCCAGTAAGCGCGAGTCATAAGCTCGCATTGATTACTTCCCCGTCCTTTGTACAAGCCGCCCGCCGTTACTACCGATTGAAAATCCTTATAAGTCGTATTCGTCCGTTTGCGCGCTACTTGCAATGAATAACTTCCAGCTTGACCGCTTCACTATCCATAAGCACTTATTCGCTATAATACATGAGAACAGTATACGGTGTTGTGTCTTCGGGGTGGAGGACGAGAGACGGACTCTTTCAGCAGACGAAGAAGAAACGAAAAGCTTTGTACCATATTTACAGATAGTGGATAATAGCGTACATGTAGCTGTAAGAGCGCATCAGACCGACTGAGCGGCTGGTGGCGACTCTCTGAGCTAACAATTAATGGGCCGGTTCTTCCTTAAATCCCCTTGGCGACTCCATGTCTCCATGTCTCCATGTCTTGAATCCCCATGTGCGTTTTTTGAGCGGGTACGGCCGGTCTACCGAAAGCCAAATAAATGTTTGCGTAGCGGTAAGCGTCACTGTGAACAGATGGTGTTTAGGCTCATTCACACTATAGGCCGACACGACGGCGATTTTGGACTGCCGACTGTTGGCGACAGCGTTTGCCTTCCTTTGAACCGTTGGCCACAGCGTTTTCCGTCCTGCCAGACGACAGACCAAAAACGGTGTCGCGTCGGCCTTGTGTGAACGAGCCTTTAGTAAACAAGAAGTGACGTTCGAGCGGCACAAAATGATGACTTATTTATAGCAACACAGCTATTGGGCTTGTCTTTTTTTTTTTTTCGCGACCAGTAAAGCATCGAGCAGCTGCAGTGATGATGGAGTGTTTGTTGGCGAGCCAGGATATACCGCAGAGTTTTGCCCGCGGCTGCATGATGTCTGCGACCGTGGCGCTCTTCTTACGCAGCAGGGCATTTAACGTCGACGCTATGGGCACCACTAGATTCTTTTTCGGGTTGTATTTGACTTTGGTGTATACAGTTGAATCTAATAAGATGAGCATTTCTGAAAGTATATTAAAGTGGTCCCGTAGCACGTTTCCTTCAAAACTGAGAACGTGCTGTAGTGAGTGCGATATGCTTTTCAGTGAATATACTCCCGCAAGATATTTTTGAAAGCGTCTACCATAGTAATGGAGATATAGAGAGCGGAATGTTTGCTTCACCCATTCCCCCTCGACACAGCGTTCCCTTTCAGCTGAGGCGGCGGCGATAGCGATGTCCTGCCTATTGCACGTTCCTTATTTATTTTTCTTTCTTCTCTCCTCGGTGAACATTATGGCGACCCTCGAAAGTTGACGTCTGATAAAGGTGCCAGAGAGCAACAAAGGTGCGATGACAAGACGCGTTAGTGACCGCCGCTTCCCCGTTTGCTAGAATAACATGCGTGCGTGAGCTTTCGCTCGGAAGGTATTCTTGATAATGAACAGTCGCCAATGGCTTGACTATGCCGATGACTATATGAGCGGTCTCGCGTGTCTGTGACGTCATAGGCGGGGCATCACATAGGGGACCTTGGAAGCCACAGGAGAGAGTGGGAGTGGGAGAGATGGGGGGCTCGCTGCTGCATGCAGCGGAATAGTCTGTGGCTCCCATGTTCATGGCAGCATTGGCTACAGATCGCGAACGTTTTCTGACTGTTCGAGAAAAGTTTGCGGCGCACCTTTAGAAGATATATTATAGCGGAGTAGCCTGTGTTTCGCGGCGACTGTTGGTGATAATTCTGATTACTTCACCTTGCATGTGTCAAAACATCGTAATGTCTGAACAGTAGATACATCTCCCTGAAGTAATGCAGTGGTTGAGATGACTACTGGGGAGTCATGTGTCAAAACGTCGTAATGTGTGAAAACAGTAGGTATATCTCCATGAAGTATTGCAGTAGTTGAGATGACTATGTGTGCAGGCATCATATAAAGTGATTAATACTCGTTTCTCAAAGAAGTGACAAGCTTTTTAAAATACCCTTCCATGCCGTAAGATTTTCATTTTGCGACGAACTGCTTTCTTATTTAGCACGGTCACTGCTATTCTGACCAAACATGTTGGAAACAGACTTCTCGGGAAATATTTTAGCGAGATTTGCTTACTTTCCGTGAAATGCCAAAAGAATGTGAAGTTGTAGCAACAGAGAAAGTACTCTGAAAAACGAGATTTGAGGATCAACGGAAGCGAAACATGTGCAGCGCATTACTTGCGACTCTGAAAGGGACTTATGCGAGAAACACCAAAGTTTTACGACACGACAGTCAATGGAACGTGGAAATTCAAGTACATATATGTTGGCGGTTGAAAAAGAATCAATAGGAAGAGAGACGACGAGAAGAAACTCATGCCGTATATGGCAGAACTTGAAGGATGTGTCGAGAGTTCTTTGCGACAAGAGGCTTTCAAAGCCAGTAGACTGGAAATCTTTAAGAGACGGTGTTACGAACAGCAAGCTATATAAAGACCGGAAACAGTTTCAAAAGAAAAAGGCTTAACGTTCAGAGGACGCAGATGACTGAAGCAAGGATGCTGCGATGAATCTGCGGAGTGACAAAAAAAGATGGCATTTGTGACCAATTGTTCTTGAGAAACAAACAGTCAAAGTTGCAGACTTTAAAGCAAGGATTCAATGAGAACGATTCGGCTTGCTTGGTCGCGTAATGAAAAGAGATGACTGTAGCATATCCTAAAGAAACCAATGGCGGTTGCATGTGACTGGTATAAGAAAATGTGAGGAGGTCTGCTCAAGACGAGGAATGGTAAGAAAATTTTCAACGTCAAGAAGTTTAAAATTCGGTGACTAGTTAAAGTAAAAGTAACTCGTTCTTGGCCCGGCTGATCTCGCAGATGTGCCACATCTCTTGTGCAGTTGCCCCGGGCTTCGCTCATCAAGGCAACTCCACCTGTCAAAAGTAGTAGTACACCCAAGCCGCCACCGGACTGTTATCTGTGGATCCACGGTCGACACCATAGATCACTGCTGGATTTCACTGAACATAATAAACTATATGATGCTTCCCCGTATTTTATGCAGCAGGACAAGCTTTCGAATTGAAAAAAATAAAAAAAGAAACAGTGACCTCGTGTAGAAGTGGGAAATGTATAGTCAAGAGCAGTAGACTGTACTGAGATATTAATGAATTGAACGAACACTGCCCGCTAATCCATTTGCCGGTCTGTCTCCTCGTTCGTCGCATGACACAGGGGAAAACACAGCTAGAAAGGAGCAGAGGGCATTGGTCTCCAGGCGAGTCTATACAGGAGGATGATCATTTGGAAATGAAAACATCCCTTGAACCGGTACGCAGCACGATTAAATTGCGGGCTGCAAGTAATATCCCGCGGTCGTGCACTCGGTGCGGCCGTGCGATTGCGCTGCAAGCCACTAATCTCTCGTCGGCAAAAACGTCGTCCACGTCTTCGTCGCGAGCAAAGGCCACGATCCCGCACAAAGAAACAAGAAGGGCGACAAAGAGAGAACAGTGCTGCAGTCTCTCCTCCAGTCCAAGTAAGTCTTATCATTAGCGCAGAGAGATGGCGAGCTCGTGGAGGTAAAAAAAGAAGACATAAACAAAGCAAAATACCGGTGGGATCGCCCCTCCGTGAATGAGTATCGATAAATATAGCAAAGCACGGCGCCCGACACTGCGCTGCTGTTGCTGCTGTCAGTGTTTATCGCTGCGACGGCGGTGTCTCGCGCGTGGTCTTTCCCAAGGGTGATTCCCCGCTGGACTTTTTCTATTTCCTGGGCACGAAAATAGACCGCCAGACAGCGCGCGTGCGTGCGCGCGCGCGCGCTGCTGTGTCGACTCGCGTGTATACGTTCATGCCTTGGCCAAGACTGCGCAGAGATCGAGATCTCCCAGAGCGCAGAATTCTAAATGGGAATTTCTCTGACTTTACAAGTAAGATAACGTTGACGTCAAGACTTGGTTGCTTGCTGTTACTCAAGGTTGGAGTCGCTCACTTGCGTTCTTTCTTTCTTTCTTTCTTTCTTTCTTTCTTTCTTTCTTTCTTTCTTTCTTTCTTTCTTTCAAACTTATAAGTTACAGCCTGTAACGTGATTCCAATGCAAACTTTCACGAGAGCAACTTCTTGGGCGCCCAAAAAAGCTCTCATTAGGAACATGTAGAGAAAAAAACGTCGCAGAGTAAGGTAGCTTTGATATGACTTAGTTGCAGTTAGCGGGATCTTTATGCTAGTTTCAAGCACATATACGGAGAGCATTGATTTTAACGACTACATTCAGCTTGTTCCAGAACACAATTCATCTAGTCTAGAGAATTACAGATGTGTGAACAATATTTTGGTTAAACGTAGCGTCCTTGGGCGCACTCATTAAATCATCGCAGCGCACAAATGCTACTTTCCATTATTATTATTATTATTATTATTATTATTATTATTATTATTATTATTATTATTATTATTATTATTATTATTATTATTATTATTATTATTATTATTATTTAGAAATGAGGAAACGGGTGACTTTAAGCGTGATTAAAACTATATTATATAATACTACAAGATTACGTTAAGTGCATTGGACGACCCAAATGCGCGCAGCACTCATGCAAGAGGAGAAGCAGCACATTAAAAACGCCGGTTGTTTCCACATGTTTCGAAGTCCGTATAGCTTGTGCGCTTTATATTCTGTAGTTCGAAACTCTAAAGTAGTGATTCATGAGTACATTCCTCTTGAATATCGATCACATTCAAGTAAAGCCTCGCGCATTTTGTTAGCTTGAATCACTTGAATTAAACGCTGCCAAACGCACGTACGAAATGTGAGCAAACAGTGCTACAGAACCAAAGGAGGAACACATTATGCAAGCCTCCGTTCGACCGGCTGCAGGCTCATCGCGACATCATGGTCACCAGACGATTACGTCGGCTCTTATGGCGAACTGAACTGAAATAATGCAACCATGCAAATATAACTCCGTCAGCGTTCTTACCTAATATTATATTTAATCTTATCGCTCTTATCTTACCCCTAATCAACGGATCTCCGCGATCTAGCTTTCATATGCCGGTGGTCACAATGATAACCGTAGTTTGGAAAAAGATGGTTGCGCTAAATGGGTCAGCGTCCACCGACAAAATGCATCATCGTTTTCGCTAAGCAGTTTGCTCCGGAGGAACGAGATGGCGTTTTCGGCGGCGCGCCTTGCGTTGCCTCAGCGAAAGCGCATAAATACGAAACCATTACAACTTCTGCCCTGCTTAGGTGCGATCAGCTGTCGCAAATGCAGTTGGGTTTTCGCTAACGCATTCGTGCGTTAGCAAAAACCCAGTTGCGCACGTCTGAATGCTAACTCTTTAACGCATGAATGCTAACGCATTCAGACGTGCGCAGTACTTTGCTGCAAAAATAGTGACTCGCATATTAATAAATGGAATGAATCTGTTTGACCAATTTTACGGACCGCTGCTGCATAGGGACTGCCTGTGTTGCCCGCCCTTCGCGATGCACGGCTTTCGTGACGGTCCACAGAGTTAGCGAGTGACTAGCGATAATACGTCTTTGTAACAAGACATTACAAAGTACAAAAGATCTACGTTCCAAGTGTTGTGCGCAATAATGACAAATCTATCGCAACTGAGCACATCCGCGAGTGATTAGGCACAAAACAAACAATTAAAAAATTAAA
This sequence comes from Dermacentor silvarum, assembly GCF_013339745.2. NCBI lineage: Eukaryota > Metazoa > Arthropoda > Arachnida > Ixodida > Ixodidae > Dermacentor > Dermacentor silvarum. The sequence continues at coordinate 172,193,137 of NC_051155.1, forward strand.
TCATGGGGTTTTACGTGCCAAAACCACTATATGATTACGAGGCACGCCGTAGTGGGGGACTCCTTAAATTTGGACCACCTGGGGTTCTTTAACGTGCACCTAAATCTAAGTACACGGGTGTTTTCGCATTTCACCCCCATCGAAATGCGGCCGCCGTGGCCGGGATTCGATCCTGCGACCTCGTGCTCAGCAGCCCAACACCAAAGCCGCTGAGCAACCACGGCGGGTAACAAACAATCGGATAGCGAGCGCACCGAGGAACTTTAGTCAATCAGAAACATGACAAGCCACTGCTTCAAAGTGTATGAAAATAAAGAAAGAAGAGCAAAACACAGTCATCCTGATTTATTTCATAAGCAGAATGTTTGGACAAGTTGCAATACATTTCTAGTGCCACTTTTAGTACAAGCACCCTATATGCTGCTCGCGCCGTTTGGACAAGGCGTAATGAGCTCAGAAAGCGCTTACATGTCCTCTGAAGCTGTGGCCAAAGCTTCCTGTCGTTCACTCAGTCACCGTCTACAATATCCACCGAAACAGAGGTTTTCTGAGCCGCACCGGGGCGTCAGGCACATCCATTGTAAACACGAGGGCAACGCAGGCAGCTGAGGCAAGCAATGGACGCATCACCATGTAATCAAACATGGCGGCACCCACGGGATCGCCGAGTGTGGGATCGCCTACTTGTGGGATCGCCTACTTGTGGGACGTCTCGGCTCAAAGCACCAACGCCTTGTGCTTATATAGGGGGTGGCTTGCCTATAGCTACACACTCCGGCCTTACAGCCGACGAAGTGCTGGTGCTTGGCCGCACGGCAGTTCCTAAACCAAAAAAAAAAAAAAGGGGGGGGGGGGGGGGGGACCTGCCAACGTCTCCCATCGTGATACCTCATCGTAAGTGCTTCCCGTAGAAAATCTGAACAGCAGTACACTAGTTTCGAAAGGTTAAAGTTGAAATTCACGACAGCGAAGGTCTGTAATCTTGTTCGCACTTAGAGGTTGTAACCTGAATCGTACCACTCCCCCGCCCCCCCCCCCTTCCATTCACACATACCACCTCTACCACCACCGGCCCTCGACCCTCATTTCATGTGCGATTCGCATGGTATGAGGGTGGTTTCAGCACTGTGAGAGATGGGAGGTCGTGCTGGTGCCACATAAAACCACACACCCGTGTGCTCCAGCTATGTGTTGCTAAAGGGGCAGAGACATTATATTTTCTACCATTCATTTTTTCCCCTTAAGTATAGGGTCTAGCGCTCTAAATCCTAGAAAAGATAGTGTGTGATCACGTGGGAGCAGGACGTGGCGACGTTTGGACACTCGCATAGGCCCGCTTTGTCGTCCGCTATGCTCCGGCATCCGCCCTCGCAACGAGTAGCAGCATACGAGGCGACCGAGCGAGCCGGAGCGAATGTGAAAAGGTTGCAATGTCCTGCTCGCATATACTGTGTCCCGACTTCACGACACAGTATCCTTCTGAAAACAAAAACAAAACTAGCTGTAGAAAATCTGTTTTATCGAATTACTAATGCCGCATTGAGTCTTGTCACCATTTTTTCTGGTGTTTAGAGGTCTCAGACTTTCACTTCACACAAGAAATGAATAGTCAAAAAAATCAAGCCAGTACCACTTTAAGACGGCAAAATGCTTTTTAATAGTTCCCAGAGCCCTGTGAAATTGTTCAAAACTAAGGCTGGGATATCTGCTCGACCTGCTGAGGCCCTGGTGCACTTCACGCAACTTTGGAGCGCAGACGATGCAACGGGATACCATATGCTGCAAGGCGCAGAACCGCAGTGATTTCTTATCCTTTGGAAAGTCTGTTGGAAACTGTACAAATTTTCTTCCATTCAACGCGCACCTAAGCGTCAACATCACGGTTTTCGGATTTACTCATCTTCTGACGCTTAAAGCTGAAGGCGTACATGACACACCTTTACTATACCACGGGACCCGGTTTTATGGGCACTTACCAAAGAATGACCAGGATGGCGACGCTGAGCGCAGAGTTGGTGAGGACCAGCCCTCGCCAGCTTTGGATGAGATCGGCGTACCAGGGATAAGAAGACGCCATGATGGTCCAGCTGAAGGCCCACACGAAGCCGATCAGCGTGCGCCGCTCGGGAATGGTGAACTCGATCACTGCGTGATGAAGTTACAGTGAGTGGAGACGTGTCACATGCCCACATGTGTGCGGTATTGCAAAGTTTAGCGCAAGAGAAGAGAAATGTGATTGGGAGGAGAAGGGAGAGGGGGAAGCATTCTGCTGTGCACTCAGGGGTTCGCGTGAAATGCAGGGAGCACAAGACCGCCTCTGGAAATGCGCCGCATGACAAGGAACGACAATAGAGCTTTAGCTTGTCCGTAAGCGTATCACCGTTCGCGGAATACTGTGTTACTGGATCGGTGCATGGCCGCTACAACGTTGATAATTTGGTAGCGACATCTCGTGGCGCATATTTTAACCAGAGAGTGTGCAAAAGCTAATACTGCCGTGACTTATCATATCATACTTAACTTCTGGCGTAAAAGCGTTGATGGTGACATAATCATTAATATGTCGTCTTTTATGATTTCTCTGCGAAGACAACGCTCGCGCAGCATGGAAATTATTCAAACGTATCGTAGTTGCACACAGCGTCACAAGGGGCCACTACCTACTGTTACTACTGCCGTCCACGGCTCCCGTAGCCCTGTAACACGTAAACGGTAAAACGTTTACGCACAAGCTAAAACTGCTTAAAGAAAAGGAGGCAGGGCTGCGGGAGAGGAGGGTCGCAGAGTTTAGGATCACCGACAGAAAATTCACCGACAATTACGATACTCCCTAATGCGAAATTTGAGCGCAGCTCTATAGGTGTTTTCATATTGCGATATATTGGCTGGCGCGGACAACCTGTCTCGTGCGGCACATTGCAAACGAAGCGAAGTGTGGCGCGACTGCCTGGCTAATCGGGAGATCGCGAGAGGCAGCGCATGACTGACGCGTAGGCGCGATTCACAGCAGCCGCCGCAGACAGACCTCCGCTTATGCAGTGCTTTGTTTCTATATATAGTATCGCTGACGTCCTCGGTGAAAAGACCACGCGTGCTACTCTGGCGCCATCTAGTAGCCGTCGTCGTCGCAGAGCCCGTCTTGCGCGGCACTACGCTTTTCTTCTCACGCTTTCGTCATACCCTCCTCCTCGCGCTCTCTTCGCCATCACCGTCTTTCATCCTCCGCTGTGCTCGTTCGCTCGCTTACGAGGAACGCCGACGCTCGCCGCAGTAACGGGCGCCCAAGAGCTGCGCTCTAAAGAAAAGAAATTTGTGCGTTCTGCATCGATATGAGAGAAAGTAAGACAGGATTGTCTGTCGCGGGTGCTGGTCGCGGCAACAGGAAAGAACCTCTGCGGTGAACGTAGCTCTCCTCTTCTCATTAGAGCAGCCGAAGGTTTCATTTGAACATTTCATATCTCGACTGCTACTCAACACTTTTAAAAATGATTGTCGTGGAACGCTCACTAGACGGTATTTTAAAACGTAGTGTATATCAATAAGCAATGTTTCTGACTGGTCTTGGTGAGGGGCTTTTTAACAATCTTCGAAATGCGCCGGGCGCCGTCTAAGTCGCAACAAGGTATAAGAACTGGCTAGTTGGTAATCCATAACTATCAACAATTATCATACCTGGGTATTGTGGTATGTATAGTGTTCCCTTGTAGATTTTTAGTTAGCTTGTGTTTGGTTTTGCGCAGTTCCCTTCACTGTTCCTTCGTTGCCCACGTGTCTTGCAATCGGTGGTCAAGTGTTCACGAAGTATCTGTGAAATTGAAAATAAACGTTGAGGTGGAAGTCAGCGCTACTATATGTCCCCATAATTCGTCCCTGGTCTGTTTCTGCTCTGTAGTCGCTTTCATTACGGCTTAAATGTCATGAACGTTGAAATTGTGTCTATGTTGCTTTGGAATTCAGCGACGGTGAGCCAGAAACCCTGCTTGTGCGCTTGGGTGAAAATAAGAACCGACGGGGGCCCCGTATCTTCTAACTGCTACGAGGCTGCTTGCGGACTGAAATGCCGGACGATTCCGCGATTTTATTAATAAAAGCACGCACACAAGCGAATCGCCATAAGAGTAATTGAAACTGAGAAGACCACGTAACTCATTTGTATACGATCTTAGTACAGTGAAATGAATGCACTGAAGGCCGTCCACTGTTTAAAAGATCCTACAATCTTTGGTGAGTTTTATTTTTTTAGTTGTCTTTACCATGCTGTACTTTGCTTGTTTCAGCAGTATATTCTAAATTAGTAATTGTCTCTGAGAAACAATTCACCTTGTGCGCCCTAAATATCCAGCTAAGATGTTCACAAGTTATTTCCAAAAATGTGCAATACGGGCTAAATTTATTTACAACATGTTATTGTGTCCCATCAAGTATTGATTCGACATATATATTACACGTGCGAGTTCGCTGTTACCTGTAAGCTAAATCATCTCGCTCTCAAAAGGAAGCTCTCCTTCCGCAATAGTATAAGGTTCAAACATAATACCATAAACATATTAACTGCCACGGTGAGTAATATTCTTTCATGCCCTTGTGCGCGGCCGTGTTGGGAAAGTGTGGCTTGATTAGCTTCTGAAAATTATATTGCGATAGCGGATTTCTGCCGTCGCCGTCGCCATGAGGTCCCGTATGACGTCAACGGCGATGAAATCGTCGCTGCACGCCGTATAGTGTATGTGCGTGTGAAAGGGCGTGAGGGACGCGCGCTTTCACGGGGAGCGAATGCACGGCGGAGAGCAAACGCGCGTTCTGCGCCGTGCTCCCTGAAGGGCTGCAGCATTAAGCGTCTCTTTCCTCGTTTACAATTACCATATATATATATATATATATATATATATATATATATATAGAGAGAGAGAGAGAGAGAGAGAGAGAGAGAGTTCGGGGGTTCTGACCCCCCCTCCCCCCTTGAGGCCGAGTTAACCACCCCTTTTGTTTAACCCCTTTTTTTCCCTTGCACCTTTGAGTACTGCAACTAAGATGTAAGACGCGCAATCGTCTGCACACTCGCAAACTTGCGCAAAAAGCGCATTTTCTGACAATTTTCCGTGAAGAAATTTAAGTTTAGATTGTATTGGCAAACTAAGGCAAACTGTCCCCCCCCCCCATGGCAGAGACCCTAGGTGCGCTACTGCTCTCTACTAATTTGCTATCGCAATTGATGCTTCGCCTATCGGGTGAAACTGCGACAATTCTTTTTATACACGAATTGTAAATTGAATAACAGGTATAATGAAGGATCAAACAAAATAAACATGAAAGCTCTGAATGACCACGTCCAGTATACAAATGCTTTTGCAGAAGAGCGGCACGATCTGCTAAGCGTTCCTTGGTGAAGAAGCATGCCGCACGTGACCCAGTGAAAGAAAGTGTAGTACACAAGGAAAATATAGCGCAATGTCTTTGGGCACGCGCCGATTTCGAGCGTCTCGCAACTGCAAGATAACAGCCATAAAACCGGTGTACAACTCCATAGCAGACGCCGCGACGTGCGCATGCCAAAAAAAAAAAAAAAACACACACAAGCACAGAAAAATTTAAATGCGGCTGTGCTTAACGTCGCCAACGATTTCTCGCTCGTTTTTGTTGCTGAAATGTGCCACGCCAAGTCTGTCGGTAAACCTGTTCCGCATCGTGAATAGGCCCTTAGACATTTGCATCACGGTGCCTTGCGTCTCTTTTGTGTTCGTTGGCGAGCTACGGCCACTTTTCCGTATCGGGTATGTTCGTTTCTAACCTGTTTCTATATAGCCTCTTTCGGGGGCCGATTCCAAAGATTGTGCAGTTTAAATATAGCTGCCACTGGGGCCGCTGGGTATGTGATGACCATTATTATTATTATTATTATTATTATTATTATTATTATTATTATTATTATTATTATTATTATTATTATTATTATTATTATTATTATTATTATTATTATTATTATTATTATTATTATTATTATTATTATTATTATTGCAGTTCACAGTTCACTGAGGTGTTTTCCGTGCAACGACATAGAAAGTCCACAGGAGTCGATTTGGCTTGAAGACAGCCTAACTCACTGTGAAAAATTGGTAATTGGAACTTTCTATGTACCGCCGAATATTTGGAAGTACATCCGCAAGTGCATCCGCAAGTAAACGTGGAGAGTGTTTTCGCCCGCTCGACTCTAGAGGAGTAGAAGTCCAAGGAGTCGCGGATGGCATTGCTGCCCATTTATCATCGTTATATAAAGCTTCAGTTATCAAACGCTGGTGTCAGTCAGCAGCACACGACGGTTCCTACATCTAGTGCGGTGTTGTTTGATGAAAAGCTTGTCCACGAATGCCTTAAGCGCTTGAAGCCTTCCCTATCCTGCGGCCCTGATGGCATCCCCTCCGCAAAATTAAAAGCTTACGGCAGTATACTTGCCCCAGTACTCACATTTATATTTAATAACTCTTTGAATACTTCCACTTTCCCTCATATGTGGAAAACTGCTCGTGGTTTTACTCTGTTTAAGTTTGGCTGTAAAACCTATGTCTCGAATTAAAGTCCGATCTCTCTTCTCTGTGCCGCGTCTAGGAGTTTTGAGCTTGCTCTTCGCAACATATTGTATTTTACTATGAAGAACTCATTGATTCTGAATCAGCATGGATTTCTCACCGGGCCGCTCCACTATCACAAATCTTGCAAGTATCATGACACAGATCTCCACGCCGGTACTTCAAAGGGGGCAAGTTGACACCATTTAGTGTGACCTCAGCAAAGCTTTTGATGTTGTCAGCCACTCACTGCTTCTGATGACATTTACGCACTTTGGTGTTGACTCGTCAACTGTAAATCTATTGCGCCGTTATCTTCTTGATAAATCATGTTATGTTAACGTCAAGACCCAAATGTCTTCTTTTTACATGGCCACTAGCGGCGTCTTTCAAGGATCGGTATTAGGACCACTCCTTTTATTATTTTTTATTAATGGCGTTCTTTCCGCTATTCGGAATTCTTCATTCCTTCTATATACCAACGACAAGATTTTTAAAGAAATTTCTGCTGTTCATGACTGTCACATCCTGCAGTCTTGGCTGTTTTCTTTTTCTAAATGGTGCAAAGATAATAAGCTCACCTTGAATGCTGCTATAAGACCAAAGTCATGACTTTCACACGCAAAAGAGCAAGCATTTCTTTTTCTTATTCTGTAGATTCTGTACCATTGTGTAAGGTTCGAGATCAATCATCTCGGTGTACTTTTTCATACAACCTTACATTATTCAACTCGCACTAAACGTGTTACAATACGGGGTGTGCGCTCTCTTGGCTGTGTTTGCAGACTATCGAGAGAATGCAATTCTCCTAACGCGTTCCGCAAGTTGTACACAGCCAAGTTTTAAACCGAAGCTTTCGTCGTCGCAGCATCACTCCCGCACTTTGGTGTCCGTTTGTTCTTCTAACCTTTATCGAATGCGCAGGCGCACACAGACGTGATATAGTCTTATATCGGCTTATATGCATAGTGCCTAATTCGTACCACACACCCTGCACCCTTTCCCTACCATTGGCTTTCATACCTATTCAGCCCCGATCTCCTGCGACGTTTGAATAAAGGTTGTGCGCTACATGTGTTCTTATTCACTCACGTGATTTATGACGCATACACATAGCAGCAAGGGATATAAGCTCGCGAAAATCGTCAGCACGGGTGTTTTGGGCAGTAGCCAGAGCAGTTGCGTTTCGCAAATAGCTGAAAAAGCGAAGTGCTCTGAACTATACTAACCAATCATCATCATCATCATCATCATCATCATCATCCTATATTTTATGTCCACTGCAGGACGAAGGCCTCTCCCTGCGATCTCCAATTACCCCTGTCTTGCGCTAGCGTATTCCAAATTGCGCCTGCAAATTTCCTAACTTCATCACCCCATCTGGCTTTCTGCCGACCTCGACTGCGCTTCCCTTCTCTTGGTATCCATTCTCTAACCCTAATGGTCCACCGGTTATCCATCCTACGCATTACATGGCCTGCCCAGCTCCATTTCTTCCGCTTAATGTCGACTAGAATATCGGCTATCCGCGTTTGTTCTCTCATCCACACCGCTATCTTCCTGTCTCTTAACGTTAGTCCTAAGATTTTTCGTTCCATCGCTCTTTGTGCGGTCCTTAACTTGTTCTCGAGCTTCTTTGTTAACCTCTAAGTTTCTGCTCCCATATGTTATCACCGGTATAATGCAATGATTGTACACTTTTCTTTTCAGCGACAGTGGTAAGCTCCCAGTCAGAATTTGGCAATGCCTGCCGTATGCACTCCAACCCAATTTTATTCTTCTGTGAATTTCTTTCTCATGATCATTGTCCCCTGTGAGTAATTGACCTAGATAAACGTACTCCTTTACAGACTCTAGAGGCTGACTGGCGATCCTGAATTCTTGTTCCCTTGCCAGGCTGATTGAACATTATCTTTGTCTTCTGCATATTCATCTTCAACCCAATTCTTACACTTTCCCGATTAAGGTCCTCAATCATTTGCTGTAATTCGTCTCCATTGTTGCTGAATAGGACACTGTCATCTGCAAACCGAAGGTTGCTGAGATATTCGCCGTCGATCCTCACTCCTAAGTCCTTCCCAGTCTAAGAGCTTGAACACTTCTTCTAAGCATGCAGTGAATAGCATTGGAGAGATTGTGTCTCCTTGCCTGACCCCTTTCTTGATAGGTAACTTTCTACTTTTCTTGTGGAGAACCAAGGTAGCTGTGGAATCCTTGTAGATATTTGCTAAGATATTCACGTATGCCTCCTGTACTCCTTGATTGCGCAATGCCTCTATGACTGCTGGTATCTCTACTGAATCAAATGCCTTTTCATAATATATGAAAGCCATATAGAGAGGTTGATTGTACTCCGCAGATTTCTCGATTACCTGATTTATGACATGGATATGATCCATCGTAGAATATCCCTTCCTGAAGCCAGCCTGTTCTCTTGGTTGGCTGAAGTCAAGTGTTGCCCTGATTCTATTGGAAATTATCTTGGTGAATATTTTATACAATACTGAAAGCAAGCTAATGGGTCTATAATTCTTCAGTTCTTTAACGTCTCCCTTCTTATGGATTAGTATAATGTTGGCGTTCTTCCAGCTCTCTGGTACACTTGAAGCTGTGAGGCATTGCGTATAAAGGGCCGCAAGCTTTTCAAGCATGATATCTCCTCCATCTTTGATTAAATCTACTGTTATTCCATCTTCTCCAGCAGCTTTTCCCCTGGTCATGTCTTTCAAGGCCCTTCTAACTTCATCGCTAGTACTAGCGATGAAGTTAGAACCAATCAGAAAGGGTCAATTGACGTCATCAGACGCATATAAATGTAACTACAGAAGACCCTTTCTCTCATTTGTGAATGACGCCCCCTCGCGAGGTCCAAACATCTGCGGGAGAAGAGGAAAAGAAACGGCCCACACCACGGACGCATCATCATCATCATCGTCATCAGCCTATATTTTATGTCCACTGCAGGACGAAGGCCTCTCCCTGCGATCTCCAATTACCCCTGTCTTGCGCTAGCGTATTCCAACTTGCGCCTGCAAATTTCCTAACTTCACCATCCCATCTGGTTTTCTGCCGACCTCGACTGCGCTTCCCTTCTCTTGGTATCCATTCTGTAACCCTAATGGTCCACGGACGCATGGTCATCTGTAAATAAGGAGACCTTCCTGCATGCACATTGTGCATGCCATGTGTTGTGTTTTAGTGCACCGCTCTCGAAAACTAACAAAAACTCCCAAACTAACAAAACTAACGAAAATATCTGGGCCCGTCTTCACAAAAAGCTCTTATGCTAGAATTGTTGGTAAGAGCAAATTCCAGCCATCCCAATGCTAGAAATATTCGCGAAGGCTGGCAGCCAATGGCAAATAGCACTTGCGAACGAAAACCTTCTTGAATTCGGCCCTTGGATTTTGAGGTTTCCCCAGTTACCCTGCCTTATCCTCTTTACTTAAGAGCAACAGCTACGACGACTATACAACTACTACTACTACTACTACTACTACTACTACTACTACTACTACTACTACTACTACTACTACTACTACTACTACTACTACTACTACTACTATCGCGACACTTCGCGCTGGTTACTGCGCGGCGTCATTATAGGTGCGATTTCAGATAGCATCGCTGGGCTGTGTTTATCCTTTGGCGCGTTGCCAGTGCGTGCTTGCGTGGGTACGCCTCGAACGACTGCCCTGCCCTTGGGTCTCGTCGTCACGTAGGCGGAACCACGCGCAAAGAATGGGCAATGCTAAGACTGTCGCTTGCGAGGGCTCGTGCGGCGTGCGACAACTGCAAGAAATTCTGGGAATGCTCCAGACTATACACACCCTCTCCGTGCGCTCCGCTATGGTAGCGAGGAAACATACCTGCTGTCTAGCAGATGCTGCGCGTTGCGCAACTGCCTAGCGGTGTCAGCAGTCTCGAAAATATTGCCTCACTCGAGACGTTTTGGATCCCGCGGTGTTATGGACTCGGCTGCAACGGGCTGAACGAGTCACTATTTTTCTAAGAACGCCATTAGAGGACGAGAAGTGGCTCATGTATAGCCGACGAACAGCGTTGCGCTGCACTGTCCTTGCCTTGGCGTCTCGAAAGGAGCCAATAGTAAACGCACAGCGAGAAGTGAAGTCATTCTCATTCTCTTTTTTTTTTCTTTTTTTTTTTTTTTGTCGCTAGTAAAACTGCGATGGCTGCTTGTTTGTAGGAAGAGCTAAACTGCGGGGGGTAATAGGTAGAGTCGAGTCCGATGCGCATACGCACATCGGTGTCAATATGCAGGCCTGCCCTATGGGACATTTGGTTGTGTTCGGCTTTCTGGTAACTATATAGGCCCCAAATATTTCATTCGACAACGCCTCTGGGTCGTCGTCACAGCATTCTGCATTGCATCTTTACTGAATGTTTGTCTGCTATCCTCCCTTTGGATACTAGTGCAATGGACTCCTGAGTCATGTGGTTTATTTATTTATTTATTTATTTATTTATTTATTTATTTATTTATTTATTTATTTATTTATTTATTTATTTATTTATTTATTGTGAGAGACCACGTAATGCATTGAAAGATTCCTGATAAATTTTGACCGCCTGTTCTTTTTTATTATTTTTTTTTACGTGCACACCGCAGGCTTACAAGAGCGATGAATTGGGCTTGTTGGTGTGCATTCATTTTCCTTGGGCTATATACTGGAATACACATCCACGCCTGATAATTCACTATTCATGTACCACTGACACGCCATTGCATATACTGGAATACACTAACAAGGACGAAACGAACGGTGGTTGTAAAGAGGATACGAAGTGACGCGGGGGACCGCAATTACACTTTTGTGCGTGTTTTACGCGACATGTTTCCTGCGCACACTCCTCATCTGAATTCACTTCCTTGTACAGGCCTCTTAACTTGAGCTGCCACGCGTTTCACTTCGTGTCCTCGTTACAAACCAGTGTTAGTTTCGTCCTTGTTAGTGTCTTCCAGTACAAGGCGCAAAAAAAAAATCAATGAACACCGCAAGCTCCTTACGCAAGCGTTCTTACATTCCACCTCTATCAGTTTAGTATACAAAACGTTCTAGGGTAGCTTTTTGTGTATTTTTTTTAATCTCGAAACTGGTGCCATCCTCGGAATTTTTTTAAGTAGATAGGACGAAGTCACCGGCTACAATTCGTAAATTGCAATATGTCCCGTAAAGTAATTAGTTTAAAAGTTAATTAGCTAAACTTCGTTATTCAAATATTCACTTTTACTTCTCGTGCAAATAACGTCCGCCTCTGAGACTAATCCAGCTCAAGAAGTAGAATTGTGCTACATGCCAGGGGGTATTTTTTTTTCTGCTAATGATTTGAAATATATATATATATACAGTGAACTCCCACTTGAGTGAACTTCAAGGGACCCAAGGAAAAGTTCACTTAACTGAAAGTTCACTAAACTGGATATTCACTAGAATATGGAACAGCATAGGGCACAGCAGACATCGAGTCAAAAGTGTGAAACGCAATTTATGGAGTTAAGGTTTACGGAGCGTAACAGTTACGTTGCTGCCTATCTCATCTTGAAAAAAAAAAAAAAATCTGCGATGTTCATTTGCACTGGTGCTGTTAAAGCGCAAGAAGTAACAAAGCTGTCCAGATCAAGAGTCTATGTTTCTGTGCACTTCCTCTGGTGCCGCGTGTTGCTGAGCCTCAAAGTCTCGCAACTTTCCAAAACGTCCTACAGCCTCGGCTAGAGTTACAGGATTTGAATCTGCCTCTGCCACTGCATCTTCCTTGTCGCACTCTTCCTCAAGGGGTTAACAGCACGCACAGACGGGGACAGAGTGAAGAAACAACAGGACAAAGGTAACCCCTTTGAAATGCTTTACCAAGTAGCCCACCAAGACATCCTTGTGCACTCTTCTTCTTCGGGACGAACACTGGAAACAGTTTCCAGATCTGATAGTTCAGCCTAGGTAACGAGCTCGCTGTCACACATAGTCTTCAAACGAAGTGTTGCATGTCGTGGCAGGGATGTATGGCAGGGAAGGGACACCTTTAAAACAGCTCTGCAGCACTGCTACGCCCGCACTGCAGAGCGCAAGACTTCTTTGAACTGATTTCAAAAATGAGCCCACCGATCAAGTTCGTTCAACTGAAATATTCGCTATTCAGAAATTGGTTTAACTGAAAGATTTTTGCATAGAATGCATAGGAAAACCGCCGGGCATTTTCTAAAAGTTCGTTATTCTGATATACTCGTTAAACTGACGTTCGTACAACTGAGAGTTTACTGTATAGTGTCTGAGCGCACAAGCGATTTACAACTGCGTTATGGCTGGCTGTGTATAGAGCGGAATGCAGGAGGAAAAGCCCCGCTACAGGAGCGAGGAATTCCTAGCGGCCGCCCATGTCCTCCTGGGAACTCGCGCGTCATAAGCGGCGCTAACGTTTCTCACATGCCGACGCGGTAAATGAAACAAAAAGAGGCAGCGAAAGAAACGCGGGAAAAAAAAAAGACACAAGATTCTCTTATCGTATACACTCCATGTATCTTGCATGAAGTACACATACGTTCGTGGGGAATGGGCTGGGAAAGAGGGGGGAAAGCAATACGAAGAAATAAACAAAGTATGGCTGGAGCGAAGAGCAATCATGCCTTCGAATGCCAATGCAAATTTCGCCGGGTATATCGAAACGAAGGCGGAATGCGTCGCGTCAATACCACCCGCGCATGCATCCGTAGTGCCGTTGCAATAGATGTACGTATGTATGAGCATACGTGCGAGTGCGCGTGCGTGCGTGCGAGAATATACTATTACATGTCAGGTCTTCCTTCTTCCGCCTCCAAGTCGTCGGGCGAGGTCGCGTTTGGAAACGTAACGCAATCGGGGTGCCTCTCAGCGTGAAGCTCATCAGTCTTGGTTTTTTGCACTTACTTCCCTCTCTTTTTTGCGCGTTCTTATTTTTTTTTATTGGTATCGCTATTATCATTCTCGCAACGTCCGCGTGCTTCGTTCCAGTCTTTTCAAGCTTTTTGCTTACTGCCCGTGCAGCAACCGCGATTGTGCAAGCTTTTCTGTCGCTATAGCTTCGTCTCCTGAGTGCTGGCTATGTGGCGCGCGCTGCCTTGCATGAAGAATCCGTGCCTGCGAACGCACGCATGTTTGGGTAGACGTACCGACGTGCAAATTCGGAGGCGTCAAGTACCGTATACGGATATCTGTTCGTTAAGAAAGCGTGGAAATCACTTCGCCCGAAGGAAGTTGTGCTGACACA
>NC_051155.1:172209459-172224830 GCF_013339745.2 Dermacentor silvarum
TGTGCACTGCTGAGAAACATTGGAGTTGCATGCATGATTAGGTAACACGACTACCCCAAAAACAACAATGAATTCAATAAACCACACCGAATGTTTTGAGCATTATCGATCTTAAGAAACAGGCGGCCGAATTCTAGCCATGGGTTTATATAACGCAGCGATTCTATTCTTTTGTGTGTTTTGTGTCGCTCTTCGTCAGTGGTCCGATCGCCCACGTTATCACCGGAACGGTAGATGATAATTATGGAGTAGAATCGAACGAAAGGAATCCTTACATTATACCGGCCGGTTCACAAAAATGTCTTGCGCTAGAATTGTTCGTAAGAGAAAATTTTAGCCATATCATTAAAGAAGCCCGCTAGCAAATGGCAAGAGTAGTATAACGAAAAACTTTGTGAATTCGGCCCCGTATTCCTTACCACGCCATCCCATGTGATCAAAGTTTTAAAGTCTTTGAACGCACGGTTCTAAAGAATAGCCCCTTCACATGCATGCATGATGGCCTTGAGTTTAAAAAAAAGAACGACCACAACCGCCATTTAGCACCGCTTACCAGCAAGTATTTCACCATCACGTTAGCCTTTTCCTGCAATTGGTTCACGGACCGCATGTATAGACAGGGCCCGTATATTTACAAAACAATTCTTCCGCGTGAACTGTTGGTAAAGGCAGGTCCCTACGGAATCGCGACGTTGGTAATATTATTGGCTAAGACGGTCGGCCAATGGCAAACGGCTTTTTACGATTTGAAAGCTTTGTGAAATGTATGGTCAGTGTAAGAAATTTATCGAATGGTGTCGCAAATTCTATAGCGAAGGAGACTTGTCTAATTAGATCACGCGCGTGACGCTAATAGTATTGTACATTCTCGGACGCACGTGGGCACCAGCGATTACTCTGGGATGTGCAGTGTTACATGTATACAAATAGCGGGCGCACTTGAACCCTCAGTTGAGATTCGACGGCCGACGACTGTGCTTGCCACTATCGTTGTGATTAGAGTGTGTGTTGCTTGTCTTTCCGGGTTCAAGTTCGCCCAATAAAGAGTTCGATTACTCACTCACTCTTGTTGGCATTGCTTGCTTCACTTTCACTGCAACGTGGTATTGCATACTTCGTAAAGTGACTAAAGGGAGTATAGAATAGGGAGTTATGCCCTCACACTATAACTCTGCGATTGTCTTAAACCTTTATGACTGCAGGCTGGGTATACGCAGTATGAGAAATCTATAGCAAGGCGACGTGGCTGCGTTTGAGATTTCTAAAAAATAATGAGTTCAGAGGGAAGACAAGCGCCCTGAACTCGACCCCCAAAGTTTTTCCGAATCTTGTGGTACACGTACTCTAGCAAATACGAAGCCCGGTTACTCACCTGTCCGCGAGGAATCCGGATGTGACGTATCCGGCCATCGAACCGATCCAGAAGGTCGTGTGGAGCACATATTGCTTCCAGCTGTCGCCGCAAACCCAGTTGTGCTGAGAACATAGAAGGGAGTTTCTCTTATAATATCTGCTCCGTTGCGTATATTCCTGATATGTATGCAAACATTTACGCTTTTTTTTATGCATTGAAATGTAAAAACGTATTGCGTACTTTATTGAGTGCAAGCGAAGGGCCAACCCTATTCAGAATGCCGACGCAACGTGTCGGCTCGGTGACAGCTGCCAGATGAGTACATACTTGGTTCATTCGGAGCGGGGTGCGGTACTAAATCATCCAAAGTGTGTGCCAGTGTAACTTACGTGCAGACAGCAAATAAACAAATATAGTACCACTGCGGGAAGCTTTCTTTTTCTTTCTCTTAAAAAATAAATTCCGCAGAATTCTTACTCTTCGACTTTCCAAATGAACGCATATATCTATTTTTTTTTTAAGTTTAACGTGCATTTGAATATGAAGAGCCCCAATGTAAAGCACCTTCTTAACCGTTCCTCTTTTGATCTCGCTGTTCTCGATGTTATGCTGGCTTCCATGTGCCCTGGAAAGTATGTAAACAAGGATTGTCTATTTTCCCTATTCCCGCCGTGGGCTTCTATGGCACTGGTTTGAGGTACAGTCCCTAAGGACACCCGTTACCCGCAACATGCGTAGGATGTGAAGCTCATTTTTGCGTTGAATGTTGTTTGCAGCCGTGACCAGAAAATCACGTGAAACTTCCCAGTCTCTCAATTGCTTCACATAGTACATTCAATATCGCTCTTCTTGCATGAGAGTGAGAATTGGTGATACTCATTAGTATTTATGTAGTCAAGCTATAGTATTAGCAAGCTAGTAGTATGAGCATGTATAAGTATTAGAAGTAGTTATATATTCCAGCTATAATATTTGTAGTAGTATTAGCTACTAGTATTCAAGCTAGATATAGTGAAAGTTCGGAATTAGGAAAAATTCAGTTACGACACCGTGAAATAACTCATGTAGCACTGTATGAGCCGATCCACTTCAGCGATGCAAGGAGCGCTCTAGTTACTGCGAAGCGAACTGGAACACCAAGTATTCCGGATTCAGTTGCCGATTTCTGTTGCCAGTTGCACTTTCCGCGAGCCATGCTCAGAAGGTGTCATTTACGTCTATACTCACCACATAGTTGGGTTTTCATTATGTGGAGCCGTCGATTCAGAGTGAAGCCACCGCATTTCGTCTATACGAATTCGTGTTGAACTGAAAAGGACCTTCGAAAAGAAGAGTCCCCGTGGCTCCCCATGCAGTTTCCACTGAGCGTTGACATTTAGACAAATAATCCACAGCGAAACCACTGGCGGAAAAGAAACCACTGACATAGCGAGTCACCCTGGAAGGTCAAATAGTTGGTTCAAGTTACGCCTCCCCTCTGCCTCTCTACTACAGTCGAACGCGGATATATCCAACCCACATATAGCGAATTATTGTGTATAACGAACAAAAGTAAAATCCCCTTGAAAATGTTTGTATAAAATGTTTATTGTATATATCGAATTACACATATATCGAACTTTTTTGTGATCCCCTTAAGATTCACTATATCCGGGTTCGACCGTATATCTAAAACGTCAATAACGTTACGTACAGGTATCTGTGCACATTTCACGTTACCTCAGTGGACATGGTCGCATACAGGTCACCGTACTCGTAGTGCCAGCCTTCGGGGCATTGCTCCGTAGTAGTGCCATTAATATCCACGGCACCGATGCCCAGTTCGAGGCGGCAAGTTTGTCTGGTCAACAGGAGCGAGCCGTTCCACGAGTCTCCTTCGGAGAAGCCGACTTCGAAGCTTGAGTTCGCACCGCCGCCTTCAGAAGCCGCGACGGGACACCAGTAATGCTCGGGTACGATTAGTATGAACACCTGGGCCATGTGGTTGAACGAGAAATGCGCTGTGGCCGTGGTGAGGAACACAAGGGCGAGCGTCGTTTGAAAGCGGCCAAAGCCGCCGGTCTTCATCAGGGCCCCGTCAAAATCCATGGTGACTTTGTTCTGTCGAACTTTCTACACCGGCGATGTGAAGATGTAGAAGAACTATGTTCTTCGATGCGCAGGTTTGCTTGATAAAGGACGATGGGCCTCGGCGGTGGTCTGAAAACTTGAGCACTTTATAGCTGTATCAGAACGTGTAACCACGAGAGCTGGGTTATTCTGTTGTCCTTGCGTTTTTTTTCTCCAACGGGATGTGTTGATTGGCGTCAGTTCTGACACGCCGGTGTGCCCTGATACAGATGCGGCGAATTTGAGGGGAAATCCTGTTTCGTCCTGCGTTGGTCGGTGGTGGATGAGGTGTGAAAAAAAGAGAAATTTAATAATACAGCACGTTCAGCGGTGCCGGTGTCGGATTATTGTCCAACAGGCTTTTAAATATGAGTTGTGGAATAAGTACTTCCACGATAAGTGCACGTCGTGAGAGCAACGATGACGACCTCAGTTGTTTCTCGACGCCTGTTTAGTGAAAAACAGCAATACTGAGCTCGCAGCAATTCATTGCGCACAAATCAGATATGCAACTGAAATTTCGCAATGAAAACAACTAGCCGACTGTTGCAAACAATTAGCCGACTGCTGTACGTTAGTGCAGCTTAGCCAAGTTGAAATATCCTCCAGAACGTTCCGCTCTGGAGGCGAAATGTTCTGCGCGCCACAAGCAGGTCTCGCCACTGGTAACCGCGTAAAACCTCGCTGTAGTCTTGTTTTGTTGTTGATAGATAACGACCGCCCAGTTGATTATTGTTATCTCACGGTCCTCGATTAAGTTACGATTCTTAGTTCTAACGATCACGCAGGAACTTATTTCTGTGAGTAACGGCTTTCCAGGTGCGAAACTACGAGAAGCTGGCTGCGTTCGACAAAATTGTAAGTTGTACTTTATTTTTCTAGAGTTCTGAAAGCACGCTTCTGCGTTGAATACGCGCTCGTCGGTATATAAGATTGGGCAATCGACCTACTCGAAGCAACTGTCAGTGTAACAAAACGATAGACGCTCGATGTCGGGATTCAAATGTAGAGATAACTTATTTGTCGTCACTTTTAAAACAATCACGCACTGTATAGAATGGAACAAAGGCGTGCAATTTGGCGACCGCTTGTACGATATGCACTCGAAGATAATTTCAACGCAGTGCTTCTAGAGCCGCACGTGCCTCTCGCCTTTCGAGGGAGTTTACGACGTCCTTGTTTGTCAACCACACCTTGGCGCACACAGATTACACGGACGGGTCCAGACGGGGCCTCCAGCTGCCAGTCGAGGTGGAAGGCTTAGCTTGAGATAGAGCAGCAATTGCTTCCGGTGTTCGATCAACTCAACTTCGATCGCTGCTTTCGGCCGATGCAGTGCAGATTTCGGGTCCAGGTGGGGTACCATGTAGATTTCAACGCGCACCCACGATCAAGCCGCTGCGTAGGAACGCCGGCAGTCCTCGAGCGGTCCCAGTAACTGCGCACCACCTCTTCTTGTATACCTAGACCGCAGTCTGCAGGCTCATTCGAACCCGCCACGCTTTCTTCTCTCCTCCGAAGTCGTTGTTTGCACAGGGAAAGAGAGAAACGAGCAGTAAAATGAAGCAACAACGTTAAAACAGAGGAAAAGAAGAATTGCACGCGCTGGGACAAGGCACGTCGGTGGATGGACACGCGAACTTATCTCAACAACTTCTCGGCTGCGTCGTAAAGGCCGCGGAGAAGGCGCTTGGTTGATGACACTGATTGTGATGCGAGCGGAAATGACGAAGGAGTGCGTCCTCTCACGTAGAGTCGATCGTACAATGTCTGCACGTAACAAACAATAAATTAACATGCTAAGTACAGCGGCCTAGCAAGAATCGTCGTGTACGGTAGTTCCCGGTATGCCAGTGAACCAGGTCAATATAAGTGGATTCCGGCAAAAACTCGTTCCTTACGACAAAAACTTATTTCTTACGGCATGTCGACGCGTGCATGGGAAAGTGCGCACTTATTTGCGAGTATAGCGGTGATGTCGCCCGAGTAGCGGTTGTGTCGCCTGAAGCTGCTGAAGATAGCTGAGGACAGATTGCGCTTGTCCCATAGTCATCGCGGAATTAGCCTAATCTTAAAGAGAGATACTGGAACCTATCCAAAAAGAGGTAATTGAAAATTTAAAAAAAATCACCGCCCCAGAAAGAAGAAGTTAAGGCAGTGATGTGTATGCGGCAACCAGTAAAATAACCAAGTAATGCACCAGGCTGCAGAATGTTTCATGTTTTACGGTAACTTGACGCAGCAATGTGGTTCATTCCGAGAGCCGCCACTGCATGTCCCTCCCTACATCAGCCTTTTCTTTCGTTTTACTTTTTCTTCTTCTTTCTTATTGACCGGGATAAACCATTTCAGGAGCGTTGAAGAAAACGAGAACATTTCTAGTGCAGTATTACAAAAAAGTAACACTGAAGAAGTAGTAAAGTTTATGATAGTGTAGATAAGCGGGGATAGATAAGAAGTCTTCGCAATGTTCTTGTTTGCGCATTCCTTTGATACTTAACGACGCAATTGCCTACCGTATGCTGCCGTTCTCTGACACGTTAAACTCCTTGCAGTCCTTTAGTCGACTTGTGCCAACACTAAAAATCGCGTCTATTTCGCTCTTTAGCAGTGCTTGACCTTGAGCTTCTGATATAACACTCGGAAATTGTCACCTCGCCACCATCGATTCAGAAGCTTAAATGGCAAAGTTAGAGACGTTACACGAGACATATGTGTCATTGTAACTTTCCGGAATTGTCACGGAAGAAGCCGCGGCATTGACCGCTTCTTCAAAAATTGGGTAGGCTGTATCAGCGACGCAGCCCAGTGTGCTATACGTGAAACGTCTTGTGCGTGCTGCAGAGGGTACGGAAATAACGTAACCAAATACGCAGGCTACATTTATTCGCGCATTAGAAGGCTTACAGTCTTAACTTGCGTTACATCTAGTGGAGGTCCTACGGTCTAATTTTGCAATCGTGCTTCTTCCCTGTGCACTATAGCGTATCAGTAACGCTAATGGTGGCGCCTGATACTGCACGCACCGCTCGAACCCGCGCCGCACTCGTACATGGTTATGGCTCCTGCGCTTGCGCTCCCTGTGGAGACAGACACGTTCAGCCTTGGTCGAAGGGTTTGGGTATCTCTCTATGTCTCGCTGCTTGAGTCCTTTCACGCCATTTCTGGGCCCTACGTGTGGAACGCAGGGGCGCCATAGCCGAACAGTCGTCCCATTTCTGCAACAAACTGCACACCTGTAAGCCTTATAACTCCGAATATGCACCAATCTGAGTTGGATGGATTATGTACAGGGTGTCTGTCCCTGCATGCCTGCACAGCTGGTGCTGTTTTCGCGCCACGCATTACGCAATCGGAGCTAAATTTAGCCTCGCGCACGGCGTTTGACATCCGTTTTAGCTCGGCGGTATACGTTTGTCGAAACGAGCGGGAGTGGTCGCGTTTGAGAGAGCTCACTCTGCCATGGTGTCCCAGCCAACGTTAGCCAAGCTCTTCAACGAAAATAAAATTATTAAAGAAAAACTGTGCAAGATACGATTTTAAGACCTATACGATGTTCAGTTGGCGGAATGCGGACGACAGAATACCTTAGGCGTTATAATTGTATCTTGCACCGTGTTTCTTAAACCATTTTTTTTTTAGTTGAGCAGCTTGGTTAACGTGGTATCTATACGCTACGTAGCAGACCACAGCTACATGCAAATGCAGTGCGTATGCGCAGCGTTTGGTTTATGCACGACAGGGCTTGAGTGCCCGCTCGCGCTCATATGCTCCAGTCTGGCGACTCTGGCCGTTTTACGTGGAGCGGACCGGCTTTGTACTGAACCAGCTTGACTGACGGGCAATAGCCACATCCAATTTGCGCATTTTGGAGCGTTATCAATAGCTCAATAGAAAGCGAACTTTGCCAAGGCGTCTAACCAGGAGCTGTCGGCCAGGAGTGAGCGCGCGCTGGCAAGCGCATACGCGTGGTCTGACCTTAAGTTTCGCGTGGAACGAGGCTAGTTGAATGTTCATAACTAGTGGAAATTAGTGACACCCGACGGCTACGACAACCATAGGCAGGGTGGCCAAAGTTTATTTCCTACGCGGGCGGCCGCGGCCGAGCGTGAGTAGACGATAGTCTGCTTCTTCTGGAAGTACGAAATTATTATGGAAATTCGAAAGCAGATTTTAACGCGATAGCGTTAAGGTCCCCGTGTCACAGAAAATCCGGCGTCGGCATCGGAATCGGTGTCGGCGTAAGCATCGGCGTCTGGCGGAAAGAATCATGCCGAACCACATCATCCCGAACCACCCCCGACCACACTGGCCCTCCGCGTGGCGGAAGACGTTAGTGAACAAAAATTGAATTTTTCAAACTAAAATCGGTCAGAAAAATGGTAAAGTACGACTTAACCACAACCTACAGGCGTGATAGCGTCGCACTGTAATTTGAATGTACGAGAAAAAAAGCCAGATAAGCAGCCAGGGATCTTTGAATGCTATCGCGTTCCAATCTTAAAGGCGAAGCTTAAAGCGTCCTCCAATTCTGATGGTGTTTCGCTGTACTTTGGTTCTAGGCAACATTGAGGGGAATGTTGAAAACCGAGCCTTTCCAAATTTTGGACACGCGCGCGCCTCGGGGCAACAGCAAACAATTAATAAAATAATTAGAAAAGGTCCTATGGCCTTCACATTTTGATATAAGACGGCTTAAATTGCTCCTGTAAAAATGTCTTCCCAGCAAATGCATTTGTGTTTAGAAGTGAAGTCGACTTTAAGGGGATCAGTGTAAGCTTGGTCTTTGTAAGCTGGCTTTCCACGTTGTATGTTGCAGTGAAGCCTACTCATAAAGAAAAATGTGATGCGAACGGAGCCCGATAACGCGTTCTACTCGTAACTTTTAGGCGAAGCGCAAGCTTCCTCCAATTTTTTGCTTACTTTAGCCTGTTTATTAAACTGGGTCAATAAATATACACATTATATATACACAATGCCACCGAGCCCACAAGCAGCACTGTGGGCTCGGTGGCATTGCCACGATGTGGTCCGCTAACCCGCTGCTGTTCTTCATGCAGGTTTTGACGTCAGTTATCATGCGCATGCCACTGCCTCTTCTTGCGAAATCAACGAGCGTCAGTGTGGGACGATCATACCCGTGCTTCGATGACGTGAAAGCATGGGATACCGGAGTCAACGGGGATTCAATCCGTCCGGCGACGCCGCCAGTGATGGAGCGGATCCTCGACGAAATGCCGCTAGCCCTGCTGCCATCGTCAACAACCATCCAGCTGCCTATAAAAGAGGAGCGACTACCCCTGGCGCACTGTGGGCTCGGTGGCATTGCCACGATGTGGTCCGCTAACCCGCTGCTGTTCTTCATGCAGGTTTTGACGTCAGTTATCATGCGCATGCCACTGCCTCTTCTTGCGAAATCAACGAGCGTCAGTGTGGGACGATCATACCCGTGCTTCGATGACGTGAAAGCATGGGATACCGGAGTCAACGGGGATTCAATCCGTCCGGCGACGCCGCCAGTGATGGAGCGGATCCTCGACGAAATGCCGCTAGCCCTGCTGCCATCGTCAACAACCATCCAGCTGCCTATAAAAGAGGAGCGACTACCCCTGGCGCACTGTGGGCTCGGTGGCATTGCCACGATGTGGTCCGCTAACCCGCTGCTGTTCTTCATGCAGGTCTGTGAACCAAGGTCTCTTTACGCTAAGAAAACCAATAATTATTCTCTTGTGCAGCTACCGAGCCCGCAGTGCTGCTTGTGCATTGTTTCTGAGTGCCTTTGTGTTATCAGATGCCTTTTGTTACTCTCTGGGGATATTGAAAGTAATCCCGGTCCGGATTACGCCGAATTACTTGCTGAAATGAAGAAGGTAACCGCTGGCCAAGACACGATTATCGCGGAGATGCAAGATCTCAAAAACAAATATATGGCTACGACTGCATCCCTAGAGGCTCTAAGCGAGCGGCTGACGCACCTGGAGGGTAATTACCAAAGTGTTTTATCCATGCAAGCCGATATGCAATCCATACGGGCAGACAGTGAACGAACGACGCAGCTGGTTCATAAACTGGATGCCCGCGTGGATGATGCTGAGAACCGGTCAAGGCGAAATAATTTGATTTTTTATGGCCTCCCCGATCCATCTGCATCAGAGCCATCAAGCGAATCAGAAAAAATTATCTTGCGCCACTGCTCGGATCATCTGAAAGTATCGCTTGACCCTAAGGAAATAGAGCGAGCGCATCGTATTGGTCGGTATTCCCCTGATCGCAAGCGCCCAATTATAGTTAAATTTGTATTCTTTAAAACAAAGGAAGCTGTCCTTTCTAATGGCCGTAATTTTAAAGGCACTGACTTCAGCGTTGCCGAAGACTTTTCGCCGGCTGTTAGGAATGCCCGTAAACACCTTGTCGCCTTCGCAAAAGCTAAGTCTGTGCCATTTTCCCTGCGTTTCAAAACGCTATTCATAGGTTCCAAGCGCTACGTATATGATGAAGCTTCGCAGACGATTAAAGAAGTATAGCAACCACTACGTAACCAAAAAATAAATCGACGCCCCGGAATAGCAGTTGTATCACGTACTTCTATCTCAGTAATCTATACTAACATACGAAGCTTCATTGCAAAACGCGACCACGTGTCTAATCTTGTACTAACATCCAGAAGCAACGTGCTGGTACTCACGGAAACCTGGCTTAGTGACCATATTTCAGACTCGGAAGTGCTGGCTGATTTACCGAATTTTAACGTGTTTCGGAAGGATCGCACGACAACACGAGGAGGAGGTGTCCTTATAGCTGTCAGCCAACAATTATCGTGTTCTGTGGTTGGCGTCACATCCGACTTGGAAATCCTTTTCATTCATTGTCACGCCGCTCCACAATCAGTTCTTTTGGGCGTTTGCTATAGATCCCCTCGCAGTAGCCCAGATTTTGCCTGTCAACTTAGTAATGTACTCTGCCAACTAACTTTTCAGTACCCCAAAGCCGACCTCCTCCTCTTCGGAGACTTTAACTTTCCAGATATCGATTGGCGCAATATAGCTCCGTCTTTAGTAAATCAAACAGAAGCAGGAAATTTCCTTGATGTTTGTTTTAATTTTAACCTTGCTCAACTTGTATCTGAACCAACGCGAGTCACACAAGACACAGCTAACGTATTAGACCTAATACTAACAACTCGACCAGACAGTTTATCATCAATTACCTATCTGAATGAAATTAGCG
This sequence comes from Dermacentor silvarum, assembly GCF_013339745.2. Lineage (NCBI taxonomy): Eukaryota > Metazoa > Arthropoda > Arachnida > Ixodida > Ixodidae > Dermacentor > Dermacentor silvarum. The sequence continues at coordinate 172,220,150 of NC_051155.1, forward strand.
ACCATAAGGTTATTCACGCTTCCTTTCACTTTGCGCCAATTCCACGCCAGAAACTTAAAAAGACAATACATCTTTTTAACAAAGGCAACTACGAGGCTATACGCGATAATCTTTACGACTTCTTTATTTCATTCGAGGCATGCTTTAAAAAACACGATATCCATACTAACTGGCAAAGGTTCAAAGAAAAAATAAATGATCTAGCTGACAGGTTCATTCCAAAGATAACGTTTCGAACGCAACTTCAGAAGCCATGGTTCACCAATTCTTTGAAGAGACTTGAAAATAGAAAAAAACGTTTGTACCGTGCAGCAAACGGCAGGACAAGCACATGCGCCTGGAATAAATACTACGCAGCGGAACGCGCATATTTATCAGCTATTCGGGAGGCAAAACGGTCATTCTTTCACGAAGATCTACCAAACATGCTGGTTACTAATCCAAGAAAGTTCTGGCAGGTGATCAATCCTCGGGGAATAAGCAGTATTGCGTTAGTCAACGAGAACGGTGAAACGGTCGACGATGATGAATGTGCTAATCTTTTTAATACAGCTTTTGTGTCAGTCTTCTCCCATGAACCTAGCTTGTCATTTCCCTCTACAGTTAACGACTCAACTAATGTGATGTCGTCAGTAACCTTCTTTGCCGATGGTATTTTGTCTCTAATTGACAATCTTAAACTAACATCCTCAGCCGGAGTAGATAACATAAACTCAAAAGTGTTAAAAAATACTAAAGATATCAGTGCTGCTTATTTGTGCTTGCTGTTCTCGCAGTCACTCTCAACTGGCATCATACCACATGACTGGAAGGTGGGGAGGGTTGTTCCCATCTACAAATCAGGTGACAAGAACTCTCCACTTAACTATCGCCCCATCTCACTAACAAGCATACCTTGCAAAATCATGGAACATGTCATTTATACAGAAATTATGAAATTTTTAGACGTAGGAAACTTTTTTCATTTTTCACAGCACGGATTTCGAAAGGGATTTTCCTGCGAAACGCAATTGGCAGTTTTCCTTCATGATCTTCACACTAATCTAGACACTAACCAGCAGACAGATGCAGTATTTCTAGACTTCGCGAAAGCATTCGATAAGGTACCACATCAACGACTATTACTAAAACTATCTCTGGCGAACGTGCACCCCGATATATTGCGATGGATTGAAGCCTTCCTTAGTAACCGCTCACAGTTTGTCCTTATTAACAACAGCCCATCTGTTTCCCTACCGGTAACTTCTGGGGTTCCACAAGGATCTGTCCTCGGGCCTCTCCTCTTCTTAATATATATTAACGACTTACCTTTGCATGTATCCTGCAATATTCGCATGTTTGCAGATGACTGCGTCGTTTACCAAACAATTACTAACATGTCTGATCAAATCTCCCTTCAGGAGGATATTAACCGCTTGCAACAATGGTGCGATTGCTGGTTAATGACACTTAACCCAAATAAATGTAAAGTAGTGGTATTCTCCCGCCGACGTAACCCACTAGCTTACCCATACACAATAAATAACATAGACGTAGAAACTGCGCAGTCTTACAAATACCTTGGTGTTACCCTTACTAATGACTTGACTTGGAGCGCTCACATTACTAACGTCATATCATCTTCTAATAAATCTCTTGGTTTTTTAAAACGAAACCTAAAGCAAGCGCCCAAGCATGTGAAATTGCTAGCCTATAAAAACTTAATCAGACCTAAACTCGAATATGCATGTGCCGTATGGAGCCCTCATCAAGCATATCTAATCAACGCACTTGAATCGGTGCAAAACCGTGCCATAAGGTTCATCCATTCAACGTATTCCTATGATGTCAGCGTGTCGTCATTGAAAAAAGAATCCGGTTTGGTCCCACTCGCTAATCGTCGTCGCATCTCAACTCTCTGTCTTTTTTTTAAGTTTTATCATACTTCACTTAATCAACCGCCATACATTATTCCCGCTGCCCGTATATCACATCGCACTCGGCACGCGTACCAAGTTGGCCGCCCTCGCACTCACACTACCACTTTTTCAGGCTCATTCTTTTTTCGCGCAGCAACAGATTGGAACAACCTGCCCCACCAAATTGCCGCCATAACCTGTGCACCTACATTCATGCAAAAACTAACAGACCATTTTTTAGAAAAAAAAATGTACGGGATCTATGCTATCTATCTGTGTACTAGACGGAATTATGTACCTAATTTTCACGTGTGTTGTATTTAAAACTTGTACTCCGTTTTCCTTAAACTTATGTATAATAAATATATGTACGCCCACCCCTTATGTAATGCCCCTCTGGGGCTTTTAAGGTAATAAAATGAAATGAAATGAAACAGTAGGAAGAAGCGCACTGATCCATACCCCGATCTTGATTGATATCAGCTATTGGCTAATAATAGCCGCGTATGTGAATCTGCTATATTACGAAATAAATCGTCAAGAAAAGAGTAAGGAGCAGGCTTCCGTTGAAAAGAGAGCGTTTGAGAAAAAAGTAACTTCGCGCTCCTCTTGCGAGCTCCACGCGCAGCGGCCGACTGCAAAATTTGGCTGAGATGTTCACAGCAGCGTATGCTATCCGCGGACTGTGTTTTTTCACCAAGTACGAGGGGTGGTTCAAGACCCCTTTAAGCTTACCGGCTAATTTCGGGTGGATGGCACTGCCCCCTTAATAAATAGTCATTTTTTTTCTTCCGAGGCCTTACAACCACGTCACTCGACCACCTACCTCTTGACCGCAGTTTTAGCTGCGGTCGCCCGGCTAAAATTTCCCACAATAGTTTAATTTGGTCGGAATGCCTTCGTAAAATAAAACTGTTTCAAATCGTCGCCTAACAATTGCTGTCGCAAGAATTTTCTCGACAATGCTCAATTTCCTAAAATCTGCATTTGAATACAGGCACTGAGATGCTTAGCAAGCATTTCCCTTTGGTCGTTTGTTTTATTTTATTTTTTGTCCCCAGACAGGTCTGACTGAGTTCGCGATTGTGCTGCGTTGTGTTAACTCGGTGCTTCCTTGTGCAGAATCTGTTGTGAGCACGGGTGTGCCCATTAGGTACGCTTGGCATTTTATGTTTATTTGCACTAATTCTGGGTAGCACCAATGGGCTTGTCAAGGTATGTCTTCTAATTTAGCACTGAGTCTTCATTTTGCTAGTGCGTCAAGGCGTATAGCCGGTACACATTTTGTTGCACCTTCTAGATTCATACGAATTTTCTTCTAAAGAAACGTGACGTGCGTCACATTCTTTACGGAATCCATAGAACCTCACAATGGGTCGTCCATTTTAATGCGGCTAACAGCACCCAACCCGTTGACGTCATAGGGATCTTCCACCATGACAGATCATTCCATTAGACGCTTAAAAGAATGTTGGCAAATAACGACGTGCTTTTTGTCATCGGGTCGGAAATGAAGCGCTATAATGCTCTGCGTATTCGTGTTTCCAAACAGTACGTAGCTCCACCGCAAAAAAACGCGTTAGCATGACCTTTAACTTAAGGGTATCCCACATATACCAAGAAATACTGCTCGCTGTACCGAGTAAATAAGCTATAACTGTAAAAAAATAACCGCCCAAGCACTCCGTACAGATGGTTAACCAGCGAAGCTGGAACGTGCGGCCCCGGTGTTTATCACTCGGTTAATCCCGTCGCTTCATTAAAGTATTTTAAATTATTGGTTACGTCTTGGTGTTTCTTAATGAGGTTACACACACGATCGGCTCCGACGGGGAGAACGACGTCACTGGCGGTATACCCGCAGTCCGCCGATAATTGTCGCATTGCCGCTTGCGATTTTTCAAAATTAAATTGCTTCAAAAATAAATGTGTCCTTCACGTAAGACAATGAATGGCTCATACCCCCTTGAGCAATGACTCATACCCCCGTAAACGCGGTCTCCCCATTACGACGACAGAAGAGAAGTGAAATTCTACGCTGAAATGATGAGGGGCAATGGAGCCAGCTGGGGAAGAAGACGACTATGACGAACGCGGGAGCAGTAGCACGAGCGCACGAGTGTGTGTGTGTGTGTGTGTGTGTGTGTGTGTGTGTGTGTGTGTGTGTGTGTGTGTGTGTGTGTGTGTGTGTGTGTGTGTGTGTGTGTGTGTGGTGTGTGGTGTGTGTGTGTGTGTGTGTGTGTGTGTGTGTGTGTGTGTGTGTGTGTGTGTGTGTGTGTGTGTGTGTGTGTGTGTGTGTGTGTGTGTGTGTGTGTGTGTGTGTGGTGTGTGTGTGTGTGTGTGTGTGTGTGTGTGTGTGTGGTGTGTGTGTGTGGTGTGTGTGTGTTGTGTGTGTGTGTGGTGTGTGTGTGTGTGTGTGTGTGTGTGTGTGTGTGTGTGTGTGTGTGTGTGTTGTGTGTGTGTGTGTGTGAGCGCGCGCGCGCGCGCGCGCGAAGTGGTTGCTGTCACAAAGCACACATTTCCCTTTATCGCAACGTTGACACCAGCGACAGTCTTTTTCGACCACTGATGATCACTTCGATCCTCCACCATCCTGTGAACTTCTGTCTTGTTTCGCACTCTCTCTCTCTCTCTCTCTCTCTCTCTCTCTCTCTCTCTCTCTCTTAGGCACGCACGCTCTCAGATTACAAGGTACGCCGATATCGCAGAAGGAAGTGTGTTATGAATCTACATCTCCTCAGAGAACGCTATCGGCGGGATCGGTAAGGCCGACGCACGAGGGC
>NC_051155.1:172224930-172227430 GCF_013339745.2 Dermacentor silvarum
ATACCATTCGCTTACTCTTGAGCAAGCTGCATACGCCATCAGCGTAGAATGCAGTACAAGGGCTGGATGCTCTTAATCCAGTGCTTTGCTAGTCCCGATAGACAGAGAAAGCCCCATGGATGGCTCCCCCGCAGCCTCCTATTTGCACAACGACCACTGGCCCCTAGGTTATCCCAGATGACTTCAACAAACATCAGTAGCTATGGGACTTGACTTTGTTGTCACGGTGCTTTGCTGCACACACAGTGTTCACTCTCTCCTTCTTTCCTCTCTCTTTCCTCGTTTTATTCCCCTTACTCTCAGTGTAGAGTAGCAAACCCGACGCTCGTCTGATTGACCTCCTGGTCTTTCTTCTCCTTGCTTTCTCTCTTTTGGGTCCAGGGGAAACCAACGAAATGTTCACAGACTGTCTTTCATATTCGAAAATTTGGCTTAACCAAGTTTATCTTAACAATACTCTACTATATACAGGGTGTCCCAGCTATCATGCAGCACGATTTTAAAAAAGAGGAACGGCGTTACGCGAAGAAAACCTAGTGCATATTGCTTCCAGTACAGTGGAGTAGCCGCCAGTATTTATTTCGTTACTGAGATTTAAATAATTAATTGTAATTAATTATCTAACTCGAGAAGTACTGTCCTATTTATCAAAGTGTCAATGAAAAAGTTGTAGAGCAACATGAAAAACTACCGATACAGCTTTCCGTTGCTCAATACGTCTACATAAATGTGTTTTTCCGAGTGCGAAAGATGCCCGCGAATACACGCAGAATTGCCGCACGACTGGCCGCTCGAGGCACTTTGCGTGTATTCGCAGGCTTCCTTCATGCTCGGAAAAACAATTTTATGTAGCACGTATTGAGCAACGAATACTAATGTGGTTGACCCTGTACCTTCCCTTTCGCGACATTTCGCGTGACTAGCGCTGGACGCGTGGGCGCCTACGAGCGACAGCGCTCTTGGCATGCCACAAACGCAGGCAGGCTAACCAAGTTTGGTACAGTGCCAAGAACGCTGTCGCTTGCCGACGCCGAACGCGTTGGCGACATTTCGCGTGACTAGCGTTGGACGCGTCGGCGCCTACGAGCGACAGCGTCCCTGGCATGCCACAAACGCAGGCAGGCTAACCAAGGTTGGCACAGTGCCAAGAACGCTGCTGCTTGCCGACGCCGAACGCGTTGGAGGCTAGCCGCTCGATATCGATCGGCCGCTTCGTTGTGTCTTGAGCTTTGCGCGGCCTATTGCAAGCTTTCGCTTCTTTTCTTTCTTTTTTTTTTTTTTTCTCTTGGCTCAGCGCGCCGCGGAGAGAAGAGAGGCGGGGGTCGGGAAGGCAGAGAGCTGGCGAGGAGGAGACCGCGTGTGCATGCACGTGGTCTCCTCCTCTTCCTCCTCCGGGTTGCCATGGCTACCACGGCTACGCACCGCAAATTACGGCTGGCTTAAACAGCTTCGCTGTTAATATCTTTCAGCCATTTCGCCCGAAACCGAACCAGCGTCGAAGTATATCAGTGTGACCTAACAAAATAATGACCTAACAAAATTGTGACCTCTGACATTGTGCTGAGCACAAATGTCAGAGGGAGGAATTTGCACTCGGTAAAACAGGCACTTAAGCGCAACCAAAACAGTGCTTAAACTTATCGGCATCGTTCTAATTTATGCTCATCCATCAAGAGAGGCGTGAACAAGATGCAAAAAAAAATACGAAGAATGAGTAGGCATTTGCCTAAAATTTAAATTCTAAACGCGACTACATGCTTTAGACATCAAGGAAATACCACCACGAAGAATTCCGCACGCGGTATCAAATTCTTGTGAGGTCGGAGGTGGCTATGGTGACGTTAAATTCCGGTGCACCGTTGGTCGCTGACTCACACGCCATCGCATGTTTTCGCGAATAGCTCTAATTGACAAGATGTGGCGCTACTATTTCTTCCTTCTCCTCTTTTTTTTTTCTTTCTCGAGCATTTAAGCATCGGCACAAGTAACGCACTTTGCAATCGGCGTAGTATCCACTGCTTTCTTTTTCATATATTATTTTCGCTTCCTAAGTACGTTCGAAGCCTGCCAAAGCATCCGCGTGTGCCTTGTTTCTTCCTTTCTTCATTATATTTCTTTCTTCACTCTGCACCTTGATTCGTACGTAATTGATTTATTTCACAAATGTGCACTCTGTACATATACAAGGGAGCTGTGACAGCCATCTTTCCGAGACACATTCTTCTCATTCCTTGCATGTGCCAGGCTAGCTGCAATACAATACTGACGGTGGCTGATGATTCCAAAAATAATTATTTCACGGACGGTACATGCGACGCGCATGCACGTAATATACATACGACCGTGCATAAGCCCGTGTACACGTCGTTTGCGTGCCTTCGTGGCCTTGTCTACGAGCGCTGCAAATGCTGCAGTTTTCAATAAATACTTCAACTTAAATATGGAAAAGCTGTGCAAGCATCACTCGCCGGAAATCGTCATATTAATTCTGCTTCCGAAG